>NC_084597.1:43572130-43872130 GCF_033807715.1 Cololabis saira | reverse complement strand
AGGGATCTGAGGCTAGTTGATGTGTGGAGGAAACAAAATCCAAATAAAAAAGAATTCTCCTGTCATTCCGCCACTTATAAAACATACTCGCGAATTGATTACTTCCTGATATCTGTTGAATTGGTGACTAATGTTTCAAATTGCTGGTATGACAGCATAGTGATTAGTGATCATGCAGCTGTGTCAATGGAATTTAGCCTTGGCCAGTTTGCTCAACATTCTCCAAGATGGAGGTTTCAGGCGCACTGGCTACAAGACCCATCCTTTCTTAAATTCATAGGAGACTGTATAGATAATTACTTTCTACTAAACACGGACGAGACAACCGCCAGTGTACGATGGGAAGCATTTAAAGCTTACATAAGGGGAGAAATGATTAAGTATACAAGCTCCAAGACTAAAAAATACAAAAAGGACATACAAACGTTGGAAAAACAGATTAAAACACTAGAATTAGAACTTTATGAGAATAACGGCACGGACAAACAGGAGGAAATAACGGTACTGAGAGCTAAATACAATAAACTAACAACTGATAAAATTGCTAAAAACCTCTTGTGGACCAAGCAAACCTACTATGATCAGGGAGAAAAGCCAGGCAAATTACTGGCCTGGCGGGTTAAGAAAATGCAAGCCCAAAGAACAATTAACAGTATAACGACAACGTCAGGTGATTTAACAACAGATCCAATTGAAATTAACGCAACCTTCAGAAACTTTTATGAATTATTGTATAGGTCGGAATACGCAGGAGACACACAACAACAAGAAGCATTTCTCGATCAATTACAATTTCAGAAACTGTGTGAAGATGAAAAGGAAGTACTGAATAGCGCACTAACAGTAGAAGATCTTTGTGATGCTATGAACAGTATGAACACTGGGAAAGCACCTGGTACTGATGGGATACCTATAGAATTTTATAAAAAAACAGAAACTGGCACAACCTTTATTAGATATGTTTAATGAATCATACATAACGGGAAGTCTTCCACCATCATTAAGACTAGCTATGATAACTGTGATCTTAAAACCTAACAAACCACCAACCAGTTGTTCATCTTATAGGCCCATCAGTTTAATGGGATGTGATACGAAAATGTTGTGCAAAGCTCTATCTAAAAGGTTAGAACAATATCTTCCTCAGCTGGTCAGTAATGATCAAAATGGTTTTGTATTAAATCGACAAGGCTTTCACAACATTAGGAGAGTTTTAAATGTACTGTTTGAAAAAAGAAATGCAAAAGATAATGCAATGTTGTCAGTTGACGCTAGCCAAGCATTCGATAGGATAGAATGGCAATATCTTTTTCATCTGCTTCCCAGATATGGACTAGGCGAAACATTCCTCAAATGGATTACATTGTTGTATACAAATCCAACAGCAGAAATATTGACTAATAGCACAATCTCTAAATCCTTTAGTTTACAACGCTCAACCAGACAAGGCTGCCCACTGTCTCCTCTGCTTTTTACTCTGGCATTAGAGCCTCTCGCAATTGCAGTAAGGACACATCAGAATATATCTGGCATTAGAATTCGGGGTGTAGACCACCATATAGCATTATATGCTGATGATATAATCTTCTTTTTAACAAACCTGAAGGACAGTATTCCAAACCTGATCACTTTAATTGAAAACTTTGGTGAGTTCTCCGGATACAGAATTAATAAATCTAAGTCAGTGCTGTTGTTTCTAAGTGAAGAGGAAAGACTCAACCCCAAATTCCACTACCAAGTAACTTCCATAATAAAATTGATAGTGTGTTTAGCCAGTTCATTTGGAACAACAGGAAGGCTAGGCTTCGGCTCCAGTTATTATATTTACCATATGAAAGAGGAGGACTTCAGGTCCCAAATCTTAAATGGTATTACTGGGCTGCTCAACTAAGTTCTGCTATGTACTACTTTTCAGAATCTACCCCACCTACTTGGGTGGATATAGAACAAAAATCAGTGTCAGATTTGCCCATGAAGCAGTACTTATATTCATCAGATATCAGGACACTGAAAAAGCAGACAAAAAACCCTTTTGTGAAAAACACAATATCAGTATGGTATGCAACACATAATTATGTTGATGAAACAATAACTTTGTCACAATTCACTCCCTTATGGGGAAATGAACAGTTTAAACCGGGTAAATTGGATAGGGGATTTAAATTATGGGCCGAAAAGGGAATTGGAATGGTCTCGGATCTTTATTTTGAAGGTATCTTTCTCACATTTATACAATTATGTCAGAAGTATCAAGTTCCCCGAAAAACATTTTTTCAAATATTTACAAATAAGAAGTTTTATAGCATCAAAATATGAGACAATTATGATCACACCCCCACTGTCAGTTATTGAAGAGACTGTGCTTAATAATTTGGATGGTAAGAAGCATATATCTAGATTTTATAACCTTTTTGCAAAACACTCATTGGAATCAGCATCCGACAGATTAAATGCCTGGAGAACAGACATACAGGATGAGATAAGTGAGAGAGATTGGGGATTGGCATGTTTAAAGGCCCTAAAGAATTCAATAAACACAAGGTTCAAATTACTGCAATATAAATGGTTAATGAGAGTCTACATAACTCCTGTTAAACTTCACCATTTTTCCCCTAACATTCCGGATGTTTGTGTTAAATTCCTCACTGAAAAGGGAACTTTGATGCACTGCTTGTGGGAATGCCCTAAGATTCTGCTATTCTGGAAAAAGGTCGTCAAATGCTTGTCATTGATGACCAAATGTAACATCCCTTTGATACCAAAAGTCTGCATACTTGGGATATACCCCAAAGACACGATCAACACAACAAAGCAATCAAAAATGACTGATTTTGGACTTCTCCATGCAAGGAGAGTGATTGCACTACACTGGAAAAACGTTGAACCACCATCACTTGGACTGTGGAAGAAGGAGCTGATGACGGGTCTTGGTCTGGAGACGTTGACTTATATAGTCAAGGGTAAACAGAAAGAATATATGGATGTTTGGGACTCATTTATGTCTTTCTTGACGAACGAGATGGATAACACTGAATAACAAAACAAAACTTACACTGGCGATGTGAATGTACGATCCTGCCTTTTTAATTTTAATTTTACAGCACTTTATTAGTTTGATGTTTTTTTTTTTTTTTTTTTTACTGTTTGTGTGATTGTTTTAGGGGGTATATGTGTATATATATGTGGAAAAAAAGTTTGTAAATTTGACATAAGTTCTGATATACTTGTTAAACTTCAATAAAAAATATTGTTAAAAAAAAAAAAACTATGAGGATCCGTGGACGGGGCTGGCTGACTTTGCTCGGTGCGCCCAGTCTGTGACAGCGGTCAACAAGTGCTCGGGTCCCAGCAGGTCGCGGATGAATTCAGTGAAGAATTCAGTCTGGGAATTCCCTTCTTCTTTCAAGCCTACGACTTTTATGTTCTGGCGTCTTGATCTCGCCTCAAGATCCGTAATCTTTGATTGAAGTGAGCAATTAGCTTCCGTTAGCTTCAGCGTTAGCTGCTCGAGCTGTGTTAGCCTAGCCTGGTGAGCGCTGCAGGCGTCTTCCACACTGGTCAGCCGAGTCCCATGTTCAGTCAGCAGCGTCTGAGTGGCTTGAAGGGCTGTTTCCAGGTTGTTGAACCGCTCGTCCATCTTCTCCTTCATGTTGTTAATGGAAGCAAGAACAGCGTTAGTGTCACTACTTTTAGCCGCAGGTAGCATGGTTGTGTCCGAAGGTTCAACCCTGGGCCGCGACCCGCACTGAGATGAAGTCGGACTTTCAAACAGAGATTTTCTCGGTGTCTGTACTGTCAGTAACCTTGCTCTTTTGCTGGTCATAATGGGCTGACACAATCACTACATCGAGCTATGTGTTCTTCTGAAAAAAAAAATCTTTTTAAAGTTTGTTTTAGCTCGTATCTCGATTAGTCAGAGAGGAGCTCCAAAAAACAACACGTCTACTCCATAGGTGTACGTCAGCGCCCCCACTTTGGACTGTACCTTGACTTGTATAAAACATCTACACTTTTTTTCTACTACTGCCAATTCTAAGATGATCAAAATCTGTTAATATTTCCAATAATTTTCCATTCAACATGTTTAGATTGAATTTGTGTGTGTGTGTGTGTGTGTGTGTGTGTGTGTGTGTGTGTGCCTCGCTATCTTGGTGGTAGTAAGTAGTTTGAGCATTTACATTTTATTTTACCTCATTAGAACTTTTTTCCACTATAGTACTGACCTTTTAATGAAGCACAATGTCTTTTCTGGGGACCGCGCAACTTTCAGAGCAAAATTTCATAACGCCCCTGTACTCAATCAAAGTCATAAAGTCATTATCCTATTCACAGCACGTGATCGATGGGCGATTGTGTTTTGACACAACATAATCTGACAGTTACTGTTATTGTCGCCCAAATCGTCTCAAACTAGATTTAACAGAAACGCACACACGAAATGAGGTCTAACCAAACCAGGAGTTCATTATGAAAAAAGGAAGACATTTTTGCATAATAATTTGTTAGGAATGCAAACAGAAAAAGACATAGGACATGGGTTAAGATATGGATTAACATACATGAGCATCAAGGACTACCTTTACTTCAGAGCGAAGTAGAGGTGAGTGAAAAATCTATGTGATGAAAATGTTATTGCCTGCTTGAATTGTGATGTGAAGCATGTGTGAGGCTAGGGTTTGAGCCCGGCTGTACAAGACAAATGTAAGTCGTGATAAGGATAGTTGCATAAACTGCCTGTTTGCATGTGTGTGTTAGTGTTTTGCTTAAAGTGAGGATAAAATGAAATTCTTATCATGCTCTGGTAAACTCTGTTCACATGTGATTTTTTGTGTTTACATGGTTGTGTACCATGTACAGTCCTTTCTTTTTAATTCTCTTTGTTAATAAGCCACCACCCCCTTACACACACACGCACGCACGCACGCACGCACGCACGCACGCACGCACGCACGCACGCACGCACGCACGCACGCACGCACGCACACACAGACACTCACTCACTTTTTCCCTTGTGTCCTCCTCTAACAGCCTGATCTTGTTGTTCTCACAGCGAGCTGAGTTGCTATTGTGCCCAGTGTTAATGTTGCTGACAAATTACAACATGTAAATAGTGTCTGGGTAAATGTCGCTCCCCTGGCAGTGGGATAATGGAGGAGAGATTGGACTGTTTATTGGATGTTTTTCTTAGGATTGCAGCTCGGGGCTGGCTGTCCTCCTTTGTCATGGTTGGTGTATTAAAGACAGACAAATGTGTGTATTTGTTTGCATGTGCGTGTTTAGCCAGAAGTGAAGGACGTGTTCTTTTAGAAGTGGCAGTGTCTTATTTCACAGCACACCAGGCTATATGTGTGCATTTTAATCACAGCCCGGGTGGAAATGATGGTGCTTGGTTTCACATGAAAATGCTGGAAGCACAACACAATACGGGGTCACACTTTATTTAACAGCTCTGATTATGTTTTCCAGTACATCAGTGTGGTCCGTCTGTCTGAATTGCCTCTCCGCACGTTGAGACATCTCTACAATATGCTGATAATCAGACTGATGCCCTTTTCAGTTTTCACTCCATCACTCAGTCTGACACAGCTGCGTGACAGCCAGGAGCTAGAATGGTTGGTCAGCTGTGGAGATGTTGATTCAGAACTCAAAACGTAGCTGGAATTTATAGTTAAACGTCAGACAGCCATAACATCACCACTTCTCACTTACTACTGAATTGAATTAGTGTTGGTCCTCCTCATGGTGCAACAACTCAGAACCTCACAAAATGCAAACAAAGGATATCTGGGGTTGTCCTGTTGTCTCTGGCACATGCATAGAGAAGTATCGGCTGGGGTTTGGTGGGTTCTGAAGTCTCGTGAGTTGTAGACTGGGCCTCTTCGTGTTGGTTGGAGAGTGAGAGTGTTTGTTTTAGGGTGGGGTCTCTCAGCAAATCCATGCCTCCCCTTTATGGGCCCTCCCGTAGAGAGGGTTGAGTTTGGTGCCCAGACGTGCCATCAGATTGGTATCTTGGGTCTTTGGAGGTGGGTGAACACATCCGGACATTGCGTGGTTCTTTGAGACTGTCTCCTACAGTTTTTCATAAGGACCCTCTCCTGTCCTGCTCCAGGAGGCTGGTACTGCTGGGAGGGCTCCCACCATGAAAAGGGGAGGGAATGAATGGACAAAAACATGGAAAACCTAGTTGGTTATTTTTCGTTATTCAGTCCAATTAAATTAGTAAACTGTAACAAACTAATGTAATTTTTGGTGATTGTGAAAGACTATTATAGTTTATAAACATTGTAAATTAGGGATTTTCGTTGCTTGTTACTGAGCTTCTGACATTTACTTAAATCTAACCATCTCTAATAACAATATGTTCTATTTTTATTCTATCATTTGTAAACTTAAGCTGCGCAGGTCTCAGTTTTATCTCCAGAGCTTTGCTGTTCATGTTGGATTGGTAAAGCTCTGACTCATGAGTGATTTGGTTGCTGGAGGCACTGGGGCACAGTGGTGCAACTGGTAGTGCAGCTGTCTCACAGCCAGAAGGTCTTGGGTTCAATTCCCACCGGAGCCTGTGCACGCTGAGCACATTTTAAGTCTCCCAATGACGTCAGCGCCCGGGAAAGGCCTTTCTGTGTGGAGTTTGCATGTTCTCCCTTGGGTAGCTAATGTGAGCTACCCTCACAAAAACATGCAGCCGGGGCGCCAGATGGGGTGGGGAGGATCTGGCCGGAATAACGTGATCCTTCCACGCGCTATGTCTGGCCGGTGAAGCCCCACCCTGTTTGGTGAAAAGAAGCGGCCTGCTCACTCCTCAGCTCAGTGTGGTTGGTAGAGGGAAGCATTGCCCAGGACTCTTTGTTTGGTTTGTGTACTTATTAACCTGATTACTCCAAAAGCTTAGACAGATTTTCTTAAAAACGTTTACCAGAGATGGGACTTAATTAACAACTTCTTTACCTCTGATTTTGGGTGGGATCAGGTTTTTATCAGTGCTGTGAAAACGTTGTCCTGTTCCAAACACTGTGCAGTGATTTGAGAGCTTACAGGATGCTTCAGTTTTTTAAACATCAATTGAGTTCAACAATACAGTACAGTTTCAGGTTAAGAGCACAACTTCTTTGCATCACAAACTGATTCTTGCTTACAATTTACCTGTTGGTAGGACCTGCCCCTGCTCTTAGTTACTGTTGCTATTCTGAAATCTACCGCCATTGTTGACAGTTTTACAATACGTGTGAGGTGCTCCCTGAGTGAAAACCTTGTCCCAACAGGTTTTGCCACATTTTTGGACACAAAATAACCACCTTTCAATGAGGGGTATTCAAAGAGCAGTTACGGGACTTATAAATATATAATCAAGAGATATTTACAAAATCCAACCTATCCAAGTTATGAAGATATGATACTACTACCTAATACTAAATTGAATGTCATAGCTTTTCATCTGGTGCTCGTTACCTTCATAATCTGAGGTAAAAGCAGGACGTTAGTTGAGATTAATGCTAGCTCATTTTAGCTTGTGGTACCTTTCTTATCAGAGACAATGTCTATGTCGCTACATAACAACTACGATCAAATAATTTTTCAATAATTTTAGCAGAGTTAAAAGCATTGTTGCTTTTATTTGCTTGGAACAATGGTCTTGTTGATCTTCTAGGCATTAAGTCGCCTGCTTATTCCAAAGCAGACATATAGTTGGAATAATAATAGTGGAATAAAATTAATTTCATTGTCCATCCTCTTGGACTACCTGGAATTGGTATCAAAAGCACCCCAGACATATCTTCATTTTGTCATACATTTTTAAGATGAATGATAGTTCATAATCTTCAGTTCATTAAGTGTTTTCTTTTGGAGCTGAAAGGTACAAATGTCTGAGTTACTGTCCCTGTGGAACTGATACTCAACAGCCATTTGCTCATCTGTATTTGAGGTTCAATGTACAGTATATTATATCTCTAAAAGGAAAGACTTCAAATATATAATTTACAGCTAAGTAAATGGGGGAGGGAATCTTTCTTTTCTGAATCAGCAACAGTTGTGCCTTATTTTGCTACTGTGGCCCGGTTAACAACCCTGCTGTGTGCACAGCATCTGAACTCCAGAAGATTAGAAAAGCAGTCAGTGCATCAACATCGAATCCAGTAACACTGATGTCTCAAATCAAAATCAATTTGGACAAAATTACACAATTTTACCCCAATCAACTAAACGCAGCTTAAAGGGGACCTATTATGGCATTTAATGTATATTTCAAACATGCCTTGAATGTCTTAAAAAACAATCTAAAGCTTGTTTTTTCTACATAAAACAGAAATTCACCCTGTGGGCCATGTCTCTAGTTTTACCGCTTCTAACCTCCTTCTCTATGAGGGATTCTGAGGGGCGGGGCTATGATAATGAGGCTCTGTGCTGATTGGCTCCCTGAATGACGTGTAGGAGGGGAGGGAACAAAGCCTCTCCGGGCTGAAGAGCCAGCTCCGTACACAAAGCGTGTCCCATGTGAGGGAGCTTCGGCGAAAAAATAAATTCCATTGCTTTATTTTTTTTTGTATTGAACTGTCCTAACTGGCCGCGAGTTTAACGGTTTCAGTGTGGACAGAGAGAGTTTAACGGTTTCAGTGTGGACAGAGAGAGTTTAACGGTTTCAGTGTGGACAGAGAGAGTTTAACGGTTTCAGTGTGGACAGAGAGTTTAACGGTTTCAGTGTGGACAGAGAGAGTTTAACGGTTTCAGTGTGGACAGAGAGCGTCCGATGTCACGCAGCTCGACGTGGTAGTCGGACACTCGCATGCAGTAAGACACGGTGTAAATGGATCTTAAAGCCTGAATTACGGTTCTGCGTTGAATCGACACGTACCCTACGCCGTAGGCTCTGCGTTGGTGTAACGCAGAACCATAAATCAGCCTTTAGTTCCCTGAAGAGGGTACGGGTCACCTCGTCTTCACACTAATTCACACAGGGAGATTTAAGTGAATTCTAAACAGTTACACCACAGTTATTTACTCTGATTCCTCATCATTTCATTTCTTATGTTACAAGACAAATGAATCATGTTAACTGTAAAGAAATCACAACACTGAATTTTCACAAATGGCAACTTTATTGTTAAAAAAATAAAATAACATAAGTTGTATATAAATAACATGCATGCACTATTGCTGGCTCAAGGAAGAACTGTGCGTCTTCTGAAGGTGTCGTTGAACAGCTTCAGGTGCATTGCTTGGAAGATCTGAAACCATAAACAGAAGAAAAATGTATTACTAATAGAGCTCCGGTGTTACCTAACACTCTGTTAGGTAACACTGGAGCCACCGGAGCTACCCACCGCTCACCTCGTCTTCACACTACTTCACACAGGAAGATTTAATTGAATTCTAAACAGGTACACCACAAATCTTTACTCCACTAGGGAACACCAGAGCACCGGAGCTATATTCACCGGTCCGGTCCGGTCCGGTCCGGTGAGTAGCTCCGGTGTATTGCTCGGTGGTCATGTTCTGGGTCTCTGGAAACCGTCTAGAGACAACTTTTGTTGTATTAGACGCTATATAAATAGAGTGGCTCCGTTAGGTAACACTGGAGCCCCGGGGCTGCTCACCGGTCCGGTCCGGTGAGGGGCCCCGGTGCTCCGGAGCTCAGCTAAAAACTTAGCCCATGCAAAGATCATACTTGTAGACAAATGTAAATAACATAAAAAAAATAACGTCACTTACCGCTGACTCGTGTGCAGTTGCCGGGTCCGTACTGTGGGTACTGAGGGTAAATGTTGATGCAAAAACTGTCCCTCGCTGTGGAAAAACCGCTTCGGAACAATGGCGGAAGTTCCAGCCGGCGCAGTTAGTTTCAGCAGCGGAGGCCGACCTATGGAAATCTGCTCCCGTCGTTACGTAAGGACGGGAGCAGAATCTTAACGGCACTGGAAGATTCATCCGGGCGGGGTGAACAGACCCTGCAGAATTTAGTTGCATTCCTCCTTCTCTGAGTTGTCAGGATGGGAGACCACTTTATATATGTTAAAACAAGAAAAAACTTGTTTTTCATAATAGGTCTCCTTTAACTCATACTCCTTTTGTCTCCGTATTTTACCCACAGCTTCCTTCAAGAAGGTTTTCTCCGTGATTGTATCTGATCTGATTCAAATAGTAATCGTGTTGTCCCCCAGACCTTGAAGACCTTGAAGACAGCAGTCATCAAACCACTGTTGAAAAAGAACAAGTTGCTAATCCAAATGTACATAGCCTACCCATTTCACATCTTATGTTCATCCATTAGGTTTTAGAAGAATCTGAGTTTCAACAGTTGAATACCTTCTTAACTCTGACTAACTGCTTTGACATCTTCCAGTCTGGTTTTCACGCTCACTGCAACACTGAGACTGCCTTTGTCAAGGTGTTTAATAACATCCACATAAATACAGACTGTGGAAGAACCACAGAGCTGGTATAATTGGACCATAGCGAAGCATTTGATACCGTTGACTGTGGTATATTGCTAGAACAACAGGGGACTACTTTGTGCCACATCAGAATCTAAAATGACATGGAGGGTTCCCCAAGGTTGTATCCTATGACCCCTCCATCTACCTGTTTAGCTAGTTCACATAATAATAAACAACAAATTAAATTGAGATAACTACGCAGATGACACACAACTTTACCTTACAATGTCTCCAGGTGACATTTAAAAAAATACGACAAGATGTGATAGTGTAGAGTCCTCTGATGCTTCTAGGATTCAAGGATTCAAGGATTCAATGACTCAAGAAGTTGTTATTGTCATTCCAGCACATGTTAAACATGACATGGAACAAAATTAGTCAGGGGGTCCTGCTCTTGATGTTCTGTCGTCCCCTGCCTGAGGGAAGAGGGAACAACAGAGCATGTGCAGGGGTGGGTGTTTTCCTTCATGATGCAGGACGCCCATTTCCTGCATCTGGAGATGTAAATGTCCGTGGTGGTGGCTACGCTGTGTTCCACAGTCCTCTGTGCAGCTTTCACCACCCTCTGCAGAGTTTTCTTCTCTGCAACAGAGCAGCTGCTGTGCCAGATGGTGATGCAGGAGCACAGGACACTTTCCACCACACATCTGTAAAAGGATGTCAGGATTGAGCTCCCCAATGCAGCTGGTGTGCCTTCCTAACCTGGCAGAAGGTGTTGCAGCTCCAGGTGAGGTCATCAGAGATGTGTACGCCCAGTTACCTGAAGCTGGAGGCCACTTCCACCGCTGTCCCTCCAATGAGGTTGTTTTCTCTGCACCAAACCTCCAGGTGTTCCACCTCCTGCCTGTAGTCCGACTCATCGTTGTTGGTGATATGTCCAACTACAGCTGTGTCATCTGCAAACTTCACAGTCAGACAACGCAGATGTCTAGCTGAGCAATTGTGTGTTAGCAGGGTGAACAGGAGGGGGCTCAGCACACAGCCCTGGGGGGAACCTGTGCTCAGGATGATGGAGGAGGAGGAAACCTTGTGGATCCTCACTTTTTAACCTGTTAAAGCAGCACTATGTAACTTTTCCACCTTAATATCATATTTCCAGTCATTGTGATGGTACATCAACTTCCAACAGGTTTAATGAACCTCTGTCATGGTCTGAGGGGTCTGTATCGCCTTCACTGGCACTATGTAACTTTGAGGAGCATGGTAGGAACCCTGCCACACTAAAAAAACTACAAATTTTTGACTGCGACAGAGTCACCAAATTTTGCACGCCAGCCACGCCTGGCAAAAAATTTGATATTTAATGGTTTGTATTAAAGGGCGTGGCAAAATGGCTCAACAGCACCCCCTAGAAAACTTTGTATCTCAAGCCTCTCAATACGGTTTGACGTACATGCACGAAAATCGGTACACACCTGTATCATGTCGCAACTTAAAGAAAAGTCTCTTGGCGCCATGGCCGGAACCGAACAGGAAGTCGGCCATTTTGAATTAATCGCGTAATTTTGGCGCAATTTATGCCATTCCTTCGGCACTTAATATGGCCCGAACTGTAATGTGCACCCAGGTGTGTTATACATCAAAATATGCGTCTCCATCCTGCGACTACGTACATTACTTTTCTCTTTCAAAAACGTTACCGTGGCGACGCTAGACGCCAAAAAGCACGCCCCCCTTCACCTGATTGGTCCATATTTGATAGTTCCCCAAAAGTCACCAAGTTTTGCATGCAAGCCAGGCCTGGCGATACATTTGATATTTCAAAAAAAGTTACATTGTGCTGCTTTAAAAAGTCCAGGACCCAGTTGCAGAGGCTGGAGCTCTGTCCAAGTATTGTGAGTTTTTGAACCAGAATCTGCGGTCTGATGGTGTTTAAAGCAGATATAAAATTCACAAAGAGCAGGAGGACATAATTAGAGTTCTTTTAGTGGGTGAGGGTTGTGTGGACCACAGAAGAGATGGCGTCCTCTGTGGATCGATTCTCCTTTTATCCATACTGGTGCGGGTCCACAGTGATGTTTATGCAGGCTTTGATGTTAGCCATAACCAGTCTCTCGAAGCACTTCATGACTATCGGGGAGAGAGCTAATAGCCAATAGCCATTCAGGCCTGTCACTGTGGAGGTTTTAGTGATGGGGATGATTGTGGCCATCTTTAGGCAGGTCGGGACTGCTGCTTATTAGAGGGAGGTGTTGAAGATATCCATTAGCACCTCCGTCAGCTTGTGTGCTCAGCAGCCTCTCTGAGATGTTGTCAGGACCAGCAGCTTTGCATGGATTAATCGTCTCGAGGGTCCTCCCAACTGCTGCTGGGGTCACACTGAGAGGATGTTCTCCTGCTGGAGGGGTCAGTCTGGTGGTTCAATTGGTCATGACGGATAAGGTATCCCATAAAAACACAAACATGCTAGGTTGGCTGTAATTTGTACGAATGTACTTCACCATATTCTCATAAGTAAAAACACATTTATTCTAAAAGGTGTTGTTATTTCAATGAAAACATGAAGAAAGTAATCAAACTGAGCAACAAACAGAAGCAGTCAGGTGATTAATGGCACCAAAATTAGCCTTGTTTTGAGTTAATTTCGACAAATTAGCTCCATGACAGAGCAAGAATACAGGAACAAACAAAAGAAATAATAGCTTCTGTATTTGATCCTGAAAGGAAACAAGAGAAGCTACTAATAGCCTCTTCTAAGATTGGATTTTCTGATAAACTTCATCATTGAAAGGAGGAGAGTATAGAGCCAGTGACATACTGGCAACGTTGCTGGAATTCAAACAGTAGCAGTCGTAACGCAAAGTGCCACGGATACCCTTTTTAAAGATATTATCACTGATGCCCAATAAACATCAATTGATACATTCAAAAATTCAAAAGAATAAGCTTCTTATATCTGTAGGATCTACCTGAGATTTCGATTAATCCAGTGGTGATTCAAGAGTGAAATTCCACAACATTAAAAAAGCAATCTCACAACAGACTCAAAGAGGGACACAAATGTACTTGACGCCACAACAGCACATTAGTGAGGTTTCTGGGTGCAGCTCTGCTGACATGTTGCACTTCTTTCCAGCATCATAGTCATGCTCAGACAGCATTGCATATCAGTGTTAATGAGTTTCTGTCAGATTGGCAGACTCATTTGCCACCTCCTCCATTTTCCCGCACAAAAATTTAATTTCACACTGCGCTCAAAGGATGCAGGAGACGAGAAAAAAACCTGTGAAAAACAAGAACTGGATTTCAATTTCAGGCGATGCTGCTATAACAGGTGGCCAAGCTTCACCTCAGCTTCACTCTTGTGATAACTGTTTGCCTCCTTTCAAGGTATAATTGTTATTCATAAACAGAAGAATTGTTTTGCAGGTTTGTCTCCTGTGTGTCAACATTTTGGATGTGAGGATTTTGGATCCTGTGCTCTAGAGTAAAGTTTAAGCCAGTTCTGCTTTAGTCCGTCTCTCTGTTCTGGGGTTCTTCATGTAGTTGTGTGCCGTGTTCCAATCCTCGTCCTCATCCTCATGAGTGCCACGGTGTTCAGGGTTGAACAACGTCAGCTTCAGGTCAGACTCTGATCAGAGCTTGTAAATCCAGCGGCTCAGACTTTCACTCCTCCCCTTCTATAGACATCTCTTATTCTCCTCTCTCCTTCTCCTCAGTGTTTATCTGCAGGCTGCATATTTGTCAATCCCTCATCCTCCTTTTCCTCCTCCTCCTCCTCCTCCTCCTCCTCCTCCTCCTCCTCCTCCTCCTCCTCCTCCTCCTCCTCTTCCTCTTCGTCCTCCGCCTCAAGGATTTGCTTCCACCTCGTTTCATCAGAGGAAAAAGTCTCTTCTCTCTCCATGGTTACACCAGCTGTTTTCATAAGGCTGAATCTCATCACTCTTTGTATTTGTGTATCTTAATAAAACCTCTTTGCGTGTTCATTGGACTGTGTGTTGACAGTCTATTAGTGTGAGAGCTGCATCAGGTGTGGCGTCCTTACATCTTTGTGTGTTACATTACAGCACTTGTGTGTACTTGTCTTGGAAATGACAAAGGTCAGTGCTCTTTTGAAGCGTGAATTCAGCATATAATATATATAATTCAGCGATAAGAGGCTTGGAGCAAAGGAGGAGAACAAAACGATGAAAGGAAAAAAGGAGGAAGCAAATGTAAAGTTAGGGGAGAGTAGACAATGGAATGGTTAGTAAGAAGGCATTTTTGTACAATAAGGAATGTCAAGCAGGCAGGAAAACATATGTTAGAACAATAGGTTAGATTAGGAATACATCTCTTTGGAGTCTGTTTACGAACAATTTAAATCTTCTGTGCTTGTAAAGAAGGAATATAATTTACATGGGTCGGAAAAAACTTGCATATCAGCATAAGTGCTAAAAGAAAATACAAAAGCAACTTTTTTAGTATGAGATAATTAAGAGCGGTGGCTCAACCACATGCAAATTTGCAAAATTGAACCTAAGAGACAGTGGTGCATGCTGGAGATGTGGTGAATAACCTACTGTAGAAACATAGAACATGTAAAATAATGGAGCTGCCTTTTTGAACAGGGTGTTGAAGCTGTGATGGACGTTTCCAGTCACTCTGTGAGGTCATCATGAGTCCACTCAGGTCAGACCAGTATTGTATCTGTGCAGTTCGGGAATAGCTGTCTTACACCGCTGGAAAAATTTTATTTTGAGAGCTGCAGGTTGTTTTGTCTAAAGAGCCCCAAGCTCTGTTCTGTAAAAATACTCGACTGGAGACTCTGAGTCACTCCTCCATTGAAACCTGAGATGCACGTTTTGACCCTTTTCCATGCAGAAGATAATAAAGTAATTGACTAATTTGAACTATATTGTAACGTCTTTATTTTAAAGTGCTACTATACTATTTTAGTCTTTTTCAGGGATTGCAGTCACTGAGTTGTTAAAATGTGTTTATATAGACGTATTAGATACTTTTTTTCACAACAGAAGCTTCAGCTTATTAAGACCCTCAGCTCTTTGTCTATTGGGATTGCTGCCAGAGGACATCGAAGTGATTACTCAAATGAGGTTATGGTTGCTTCTAGCCATGACAGCAGGCTTTAAAATAACTGGCACATTGAAAGTTATTTGTTTCTTTGGTTTATAAACAACGGCTAGAAATGATGTGTCAAATTACAAGTAAGTGAACCAGATTAATGGTTTTGGTACAGTTTTAGCTGAACCTGAAACATCTAAAAGTGATCTGGAAGTACCATCTTTTATGGGCGTATGAGCATTTTGGCCATGCTTCTTGTAATTTGTCTTTCTTTTTCTCTCATCTCTTTTTGGATTGTTTTGCTATAAGGAATGTCATGTGAATATAGGTTTACATTTATTTGTTTTGTTTTACTGATGTTTATTTTGGAGCTATAAAGATAGGGGAGGGGTATATTTGACAAGGGATTGTGGCGGACCCAAATGCAGCACAACGGAGTGTTCAGTAAAAGTCCTTATTAAAGCAGGCAATAGAGCAGAGTTCAGTCCTCAGGATGGTGGTAACCATAAGAGTGACAGAAGAGGGAATACCAGAAAGCCACTGGTGTGAGCGCTGAGTAGATCTGGCAGCTGGAACATGCCGGTCAGTCAGAGGAATCACCAGGGAGCCCATGGAGTAGGTAAACAGAAAGGCTCAGGCAGAACTCGTGGTCAAGGACAGAAGGCTGAGGTGATTACCAGGATGGAGACCGGTGAACAGGTCGGGGACAGGAAGGGTCGGCAACAGGTGATCAGTCCGGGGAAAAATGCTGGAAAGTCAGGCAAAACAATCTGGCAGTGACTGGTTAGGAGTGGAGTAGCAGAAGCAGAAGTAGAAGCCCAGGGCTGATTGTATATGTGGACCAGGTGTGGAAGGTGGGAGAAACCATAGTGACATGAGGAGGCGGAGCTGGCAGGTGAGTGAGGCAGGTATGGAGCTGGAGTGGATGTCACAATATTTGGTAACATATTGAATCTGAAAGTGCTGCATTGTCCGTTTGTATTTGTACCAACAGCTGGTATAATCCTGAACATGTGACTGTGAAGGATCACCTCTGAGATGGAAATGAGATGGAAACAGGTTAAAATATAGATGAAAGCTGCAACCACCATTGATCGGGCCCTTGCACTCATGGCCACCGCCTTCCCTCCAGGTCCACCCAAAAAGAGAATATTCAAAATACGATAAATGTAAAAAAAAAAATTAAATAACTGGCTGTAAAGGGGTTTAACGTTGTTTGGTAGAACATTGTTAACCAAAATTGTATCATTATTCAGGTTAATCTATCCAGCATACTCTCTTGCAATCCCACCAAGGATTATAAAAGAAATTAAAGCTGCAAGCAGCGATGAACGGGCCCTTGCGCTTGCAATTTTCAACAATAAAAGTCAAGGACTCAAAACTAAGTCCAATGACACCACCCATTACTCTTTATGTCAAACCATTCAAAAGTTATTGCAGAAAATAGGAACTATAAAATATCGACCAATCAGAAGAATGGGCGGAGCTAATTTGCACCAATTATAGTCAAGGACGCAAAACCATGTCCGATGACACCACCCACGAGTCTTTATGTAAAACCATTTAAAAGTTATGGCAGAAAGTAGGAACTATAAAATATGGACCATTCAGATGAAGGGGAGGCGCACTTTTTGGTGTCTAGCGTTGCCAAGGTAACGCTTTTGACTGAGAAAAGTAAGGTGCGTCGTCGCAGGATGGAGACGCACATTTTGATGTATAACACACCTGGGTGCCCATTATGGTTTGGGCCGTATTAACTGCCGAAGGAATGGCATAAATTGCGGCAAAATTACATGATTAATTCAAAATGGCCGACTTCCTGTTCGGTTTCGGCCATGGCGCCCAGAGACTTTTCTTTAAGTTGCAACATGATACAGGTGTGTACCGAAATAAATATACGTGACATATTAAAAAAAATATATATATCATATGTATTTTATATCAAAATTGCACATATATATGCTTTAGGTTCTTACCAGCATGGTATTAACCATTAATATGTGTGAAGACAAGGTAAAAAAAAACAAAAACACATAACAGCATATAAAAAAACAGTTTGCAGACATTAGATGCCCATCTCTAACTCACACCTTGAGGACTTCCACAGTTATCTGTGAGTGGGATTCTGATAAGCTACAAAACCCAGGTGTGGACATTTTTGCCCATGCTGTGTAAGGACAAAGGCAGAAGGCAAAGAGGAGATGGCAGCACAGCCGAGTAGATGCCAGGGTCAGTTTTCCACGCGTCCTTTCATGGTATCTGATCCTGTTTTCCTCGCTGGCTTCTCCCTTCGGTTTTCTGTCCTGATCTCTCTGAGCTCTGATGCTGGATTGTTCTGCATTTAGCAGCTTTGCCTCCTCAGATGGTTCATAAATACTCCTTTCAATCTTTAGCCAAACTCCTTTTCATATTCAACCTCTTTTCTCCTCTACTCTCTGTTTTTTCCTGCCTTCCCGGTTGTCTACATATATATTTATGGTTATAACCACATGTGGCAAAACCTGAAAACCACATTTATATTCATTTTGAATCTTGCAACAGATAGGTTTTTATTTCTTTTTTGTGCGTGGGTGAGAGAGTGTGTGTCCTTCACCAGCCCTCTTTACAATCTACCATATTTATTGACCCCTTTAAAAAAGAGCCTGATTCTGTCAAAGAGAACTAATATCACCAACAGTGAGACATGGAAGAGAAGACTAGACAGTGATGGGCGCAGCTTGGTGATTGTGTGGTGTGCTGTAGTGTATGTGAAAATGTGTGTATTGAATTGTGATGGAATTAAAGGACAAACATTTTAACAAAGGACAAAGAGAGACATACAACTAGAAAAGGACAGACAGAGGAGGAGAGAAGCATTCTCTGTTCAGTTGTATAATTTTTGTGTAGTGTTGTTAAATGTTATTATTAATAATCAATAAAAAAGATGACTTATCAAAATTAATTATCAAAATGAATCAATTAAAATGGGGCTCCACCTGACTTTATCAGGAAAATCAGAACTAAACAGCAAAATCAGTCTCAAAGTAGCTGTTATTGCATATGTGCCAGCCTGTTGCCGGGGGGGGGGGGAAATATACAGTAACAGTGAAGGAAGGAGCCGAGTACAGATCTTTGCAACCAGCAGTTGTGATAAATATGTATATATAAAAAAAAAAAAAACTTCTCTCATTCAAATGAATCAGAATCTATTTACACATGTGTTAAAAGATAGTGAAACAACACTTGGGACAAATTCTGTTGCCTAAACTACACATAAACAACAACTAACTAAACATCAGAATCAGGATCAGAATCAGAAAGAAGTTTATTGCCAAGTAGTTTAACACACTCAAGTAATTTGTTTTGGTGATTGGTGCATTACAAAAGAACAAATAATATTAAAAGAAAAAATGTACAACATGTTGGTTTTAAAGTGCCGGAGTAATGAGTCTGTTCAAAGGTTAACACAAACACAAACACTAACACAAACTTATATATGTGTGTGTGTGTGTGTGTGTGTGTGTGTGTGTGTGTGTGTGTGTGTGTGTGTGTGTGCGTGTGCGCGTGTGTGCGTGTGTGTGTCTGTCACGATGGCTGTTCATGCACTTGAAAGGAAAGAATGATGGCTGACAAAGTCACGTGGTGACTGAACCTCGCGTTCATTCAAAATGGCGGACAAGATTTCATCTCATCCAGTGAAAAACATTTTTTTTTTTAACTTAAACAAAATGCTGCTGAGCAGGATACAAAAACCAGAGCTTAAACAAGAATCAAAAACTACAAAAACCTGACTTGGAAAATATGGAGGGAGGAAAACAGTACAGACCAGCAGGGAGAAAGTGAAAAACAAGACCAGATTAAAGCTGCAAGCAGCGATGAACGGGCCCTCGCACCCTTGTGCACGTTCAGGCGTGCTGCAGTGGAAGCGCTTGTATGACTTGCATGTAGATGTCTTCAGGCCTGGACATTTAGCGGATGACACCAGCCACAACTCTCAGAAAGCAGAAAGTAGGAACAATCAAATATGGACCAATCAGATGAAGGGGGGGTGCACTTTTTGGCGTCTAGCGTCGCTACGGTAACGCTTTTGACTGAGAAAAGTAATGCACGTCGTCAGGATGGAGACGCACATTTTGATGTATAAAACACCTGGGTGCACGTTACGGCTCGGGCCGCATTAACTGCCGAAGAAATGGCATAAATTGCGCCAAAATTACATGATTAATTCAAAATCTCTGACTTCCTGTTCGGTTTCGGCCATGGCGCCAAGAGACTTTTCTTTAAGTTGCGACATGATACAGGTGTGTACCGATTTCCGTGCATGTACGTTAAATCGTATTGTGGGGCTTGAGTCACAAAGTTTTCTAGGGGGCGCTGTTGAGCCATTTTGTCACGCCCATTAATGCAAACCATTAAATATCAAATTTTTCGCCAGGCCTGGCTTGCGTGCAAAATTTCATGTCGCAACTCAAGTCGCAACTCAAGTCTCTTGGCACCGTGGCCGAAACCGAACAGGAAGTCGGCCATTTTGATTAATCATGTAATTTTGGCGCCATTTGGCGCCGTTAATGTCGCCGGAACCGTAACGTGCACCCAGGTGTGTTATACATCAAAATGTGCGCCTCGATCCTGCGACGATGGGCATTACCGTGGCGACTATAGACGCCAAAAAGCACGCCCCCCCTTAATCTGATTGGTCCATATTTGATATTTCCTACTTTTCTGCTATAAATTTTGAATGGTTTGATATAGAGAGTCTTGGGTGGTGTCATCGGACTCGGTTTTGTGTCCTTGAACATAATTGGTGCAAATTAGCCCCGCCCCTTCCTCTGATTGGTCGATATTTGATAGTCCCTATTTTCTTCCATAACTTTTCAATGGTTTGACATAAAGCGTTGTGGGTGGTCTCATTGGACTCGGTTTTGAGTACTTGACCTTCATTTGGCATAAATTACCCCCGCCCCTTCTTCTGATTGGTCCATATTTGATAGATCCTATTTTCTGCCATAACCTTTGAATGGTATGAAATACAGAGTTGTGGGTGATGTCATTGGACTCGGTTTTGAGTCCTTGACCATAATTGGTGAAAATTAGCCAAGCCCCTTCTTCTGATTGGTCGATATTTGATAGTTCCTATTTTCTGTCATAACTTTTGAATGGTTTGACATAAAGAGTCATGGGTGAGTTACCCATGAGCTGATAAAGCTGGTAACATCCTTAACCTAGTGCTGACCAGAAACTGCACTACAGCTGACGTGTGTGTCACACCACTGCACCTCTCAGACCACTTCCTTGTTAAATTTTCCATCTCCCTTCCTCATGTCCCTCATCCAACTCCAAAGATGGTCTCCTACCACAGAAAATTGCGATCTCTCAGCCCTACACAGTCGTCTGATGAGGTCCGCTCTACCCTTTCCTCTCTGACTCTTCCACACTATCTCTTACTGACTACAGAAGCACTCTGCTCCTCACTCGCCTCCTCTTTGGATAAACTCTGTCCTTTGGTGTCCAAACCAGCTGGACAGAAACCTCCCAGACCATGGCTCACAGACGTTCCGAGGGACCACAGAGATGGACTTAGGGCAGCAGAAAGAAAGTGGCGTAAATCCAAGGGCACACTGACTTATCTGAGTACAGACAAAAATCTTAATTTTTCACATCCAGTTTAAAGGCTGCCTTTTACCATAACAAAATTTAAAATGCTCCCAACACCAACAACTGTTCATGGCATTTAACTCTCTCTTTTTTTTCTCCACCACTTGCACAACCATCCACTGGGTTGTCTGCAGAAAAGTTTGCGTCTTACTTTACTGAAAAGGTTGGTACTATCAGTAACCGATTCTCTGAGCCTGTCCATCTCTGCCCACTCCAACTGGCTACCGGTGCCTCTCTCTGCTCCTTCCGGTCTCTAAATGAGGATGAAGTCTCTAAACTTTTAGTCAGCTCAAAACCAACCATCGGTCCTCTTGATCCTGTACCTACCAACTTGCTGCAGAGCATTTTACCTACCCTCAAACCTGCAATAACCCACAATATTAACTCCTTTCTAAAATCTTGTGCCTTTCCCTCTGCTTTCAAACAAGCTTGAGTCACCCCACTGCTGAAAAAACCCACACTCAATCCTGCCCAGGTTGAAAACTACCAGCCGGTCTCACTGCTAGAATGAGCCATCTTCAGTTAGGTCTCACAGTTCCTTCACGACAACTGCCTGTACGATCCACATCAGTCTGGCTTTAGGCAGGGCCACTCAACTGAAACGGCCCTTCTGTCAGTTACTGAGTCACTACGGGCTACCAGATCTGCTGGTCGATCTTCAGTCCTCATACTGCTTGACCTGCCTGCTGCCTTCGACACAGTCAACCACCACATCCTCCTCTCCTCACTCTCAAAGCTTGGCATTTCAGGATCTGTCCTCTTGTGGTTCATGTCTTACCTCGTAGGAAGATCCTTCAGATCATCATGGCAAGTACGAGTGTCCAGATTGCATGAGCTGGCAACACAGGGATCGGTGCTTGGCCCTCTTCTCTTTTCACTATACACCACTTCAGTAGGTGAAATCATCAGCTCTCACGGCTTCTCCTACCACTGCTATGCCGTTGACACCCAGCTCCTCCTTTCCTTCCCACCTGGCGACACTGTCATCGCAATGCGAACATCGGCCAGTCTTTCTGATATCTCTGCATGGATGAAGGGTCGTCACCTTCAGCTAAATCTATCCAAGACTGATCTTATTGTCTGTCCAGCCAGTCATTTCTTACCTCCTTAGATAAACATGCAGCTGGATTCAACCACACGTGTGCCCACGTCTTCTAGGAATCTTGGTGTCATATTAGACAGCCAGCTGACCTTTAAGGACCATGTTGCCTCGGTTTCCCGGTCTTGCCGATTCGCTCTTTACAACTCATCAGACCTACTTGACAGAATATACAGCACAATTCTTGGTTCAGGTTTGGTCATGTCACGCATTGCCTACTGTAATTCCTTCTTGGTAGGCCTTCCTGCATGCTCAGTTAAACCTCTACAGATGATCCAGAATGCAGCAGCACATTGGTCTTCAATCAACCCAAGAGAGCTAATGTCACTCTGGTGCTAATCTCCCTTCACCGGCTTCCAGTTGCAGCGCGCATCAAGTTCAAAGCTCTGCTTTTGGCTTACCAAACAATTACCTAAACTGCTCCTGCCTACCTTCACTGCTTCATCCAGAGCTACACTCCCTCTCGACAGCGCCGCTCAGCCAGTGAAAGATTCCTGGTGCTTCCACCACAACGTGGCATGAAATAAGTTACTAGATTCTTCTCCTCCATTGTTCCCCAATGGTGGAATGACCTACCAAACTTTCTGAATTGAAGGGTATGTACTTTCTAAGCTAAAGACTCAGCTCTTTAAGGAGCACTTCTGCATCTAGTAAACTTCTCTGCTCATCAGAATTAGATAGAAGATTCGTCGTTAGCATGACTCACCACTGAGAAAGCTGCATGCATTTATGACAAGATGATCGTATGATGGTGTCTTTCAAGATATAGCTTTCCTGTATAAAGGGACAGTTCTGTTGGGCGGGAAGGGAACACAAAAAAATCCAGCACTGGCATGGCAGCACCTGTGTCCAACTGGACTTATAGCAGTCTGACCAGGACTTATCCATGTTATACCCTCCTATGTGATTTCTTGCTTGTGTTGTTCTCTCAGATGTATGTCGCTTTGGATAAAAGCATCTGTTAAATGACAGTAGTAGTAGTAGTAAAGGTAGTAGCAGCATAATATCAGCAGCAGTACATCAGCAGCGGTACATCAGTAGCAGTGCATCTGCAGGGGTACATCAGCAGCGGTGCATCTGCAGCATAGCATCAGCAGCATAGCATCAGCAGTGGTACTTATTCAGCGGTGCATCACCAGCGGTGCATCACCAGCAGTCTATAAGCAGCTGTATGTTGACGTTCAGAGTCAACAACATAGCCATTTCTAACTTCCTGTTTGTTGTTGTTCCTGTTGCAAACCTCGTTTGAATTCACAGAATCTACTTTTTGTGTAAAAAATGTGAAAAATTTAATAACACTGTTTTCAGGCAGCAAATTTGACTAGATGAGTCAGATGTTTAGCAAATATTTGTAAAACACCGCATCGGACCTCCTTTCACAGCCTGAAGAGTGCAAATGATAAATGTTCAGCAGCTGTTCCAAGCATCTTGTTAAATCCTGCTGAGATTAATCATTTACATTTTCACAGAACATTTTCATCAAAAACACATGCAGTAAGTAGTATTTATTATGAATTATTTCAGGGCAAGCCTGAATAATATTTTATGGATCATATTATTAGGGCCCGAGCACTTGCAGTGCGAAGGCCCTATTGTAATTGCAGGAATTCTTCTTCTTCTTCTTCTTATTGTTCTGACAAAAGGAAGGCCTTTTTGCCCCCCTAAACGTGCCCAAAAAGTCACCAAATTTTGCATGCAAGCCAGGTCTGGCGAAAAATTTGATATTTAATGGTTTGCATTAATGGGCGTGGCCTAACGGCTCAACAGCGCCCCCTAGAAAACTTTGTGCCTCAAGCCCCACAATGCGGTTTGTCGTACATGCACGAAAATCTGTACACACCTGTATCAGTACACAACTTAAAGAAAAGTCTCTGGGCGTCATGTCGAGAAACCGAACAGGAAGTCGGCCATTTTGAATTAATCGCGTCATTTTGGCGAAATTGATGCCTTCCTTCGGCAGTTAATACGGCCCGAACCGTAACGTGCACCCAGGTGTGTTATACATCAAAACGTGCGTCTCCATCCTCCGACACCACGCATTACTTTTCTCTTTCAAAAGCATTACCGCGGCGACGCTAGACGGCAAAAAGCGCGCCCACCCTTCATCTGATTGGTTCAGACAGAAAAAACTTTGCGCCTCAAGCCCCATAATACGGTTTGACGTACATGAACAAAAATCGGTACACACCTGTATCATGTCACAACTTAAAGAAAAGCCAGGCCTGTCGATACATTTGATATTTCATGGTTTGCATTAATGAGCGTGGCCTAACGGCTCAACAGCGCCCACTAGAATACTTTTCTTTGCCATAACTTTTGAAAGGTTTGACATAAAGAGTCGTGGGTGGTGTCATGGGACTCGGTATTGAGTCCTTGACCATAATTGGCGAAGATTAGCCCCGCCCCTTCTTCTGATTGGTTGTCCCTATTTCCTGCTATAACATTTGAATGTTTTGACATAGAGAGTCGTGGGTGGTGTCATCACATTCTGTATGGAGTCCTTGACCTTCATTGGCCTGAATCAGCCCCGCCCCTTCTTCTGATTGGTTGTCCCTTTTTTCTGCTATAACTTTTGAATGGTTTGACATAGGAAGTTGTGGGTGGTGTCATGGGACTCGGTATTGAGTCCTTGACCATAATTGGTGAAAATTAGCCCCGCCCCTTCTTCTGATTGGTTGTCCCGATTTTCTGCTATAACTTTTGAATGGTTTGACATAGAGAGTCGTGGGTGGTGTCATCACATTCTGTATGGAGTCCTTGACCTTCATTGGCCTGAATTAGCCCCGCCCCTTCTTCTGATTGGTTGTCCCTTTTTTCTGCTATAACTTTTGAATGGTTTGACATAGGAAGTCGTGGGTGGTGTCATTTTTGATATGCTTATGGGGGGCGGTGGCCGTGAGTGCGAGGGCCCGTTCATCGCTGCTTGCAGCTTTAATTTTATTTAATTTTTTTACTTGTAAGATGTTTACTATGAAAATTAGTACATTTGGTAAGTGGGAGGTTGTATTATCATATTTTCTTTATACGTTTAGGAGATAATAGGTTAATGAGCCAGGAGGCAGCGTGCCCACTGTAGCTAGTTAACAATGCATTTGTATTGACAAATAACTCTATTTTCTGGTAATACTAATGGAGGGAATATATAGTGTGCTTTTTTTGGACACTCAAAGCGCTCATAATATTCATTCACTCTATTCATACTTGCTGGTGGTAAACTACATATGTAGCCACAGCTGCCCTGGGGCAGACTGACAGAAACGTGGCAGCCAGTTTGTGACAACAACCTTTCCAATCATCACCGGAACATTCATACACTAGCAATGTCCTCACTGGAGGCAAGGAGGGTGAAGTGTCAGATGGGGTTCGGACCACAAATCCTTCAATCATTGGACGACCTCGGACGGATATCATCAATCAAACAAGAATATGAAAGGGAGAAGCAAACACAGTTATATAATAAACATTTTTTGTTAATCAGTCTAAAAATATTATAATTCAGGTCTAAAGATATTTATGTCATTGTTTAGCTAAATGTTAGTCTTAATTGGTAAGTAGGGGTGAACTGAGCCAGGGTAATTAGTAGGTAAATAAAAAGTCCTTTTTTGTCACTGAATGTTGCTTAAATTGAAAGCTAACATCACTTATTCCAGCCAGATCCCCCCCCACAGAGATTTTGCACAAACAGTAGTATTCATGTTCATCCCATCAAAAAATAAACTTAAAATCTTCCTGCCTGAAAAATTCAGCCCTGAACCCCATACCAGTCACAGCTGACAAGTCAAGACCAAAACTTAAATGAGAATGAGCTCTACATCACTACATACAAATTCAATTCAATTCAATTTTATTTATATAGCGTCTAATACAACAGAGTTGTCTCTAGACGCTTTCCAGAGACCCATACCCAGAACAAATCCCTTAAGGAGCATGAGGCTCCTTTAAGAAATGAGACTCATTAGCGCCACAACGGCCGTCGGGGGTACTGCAGCCAACAGCGAAGCCGGCACGGGAGAACGGGAGAACGCGCATGCAGTGTCATTTGACGTCACATCCGCAGGACAGCGCAGGAAATTCGGGGCCCGTTTTAATGTTTTAATGTTTTAATGTTTATAAATTATAAACATTATTAAACCGAAGCCAAGAGTAACGCTTGTTTTAGAAATGTAAGGAATAGAAAGTACGGATACTTGTGTGAAAATGTAAAAAGTAGAAGTAAGAAGTAGGAAGAAAAATAAGTAATGGAGTAAAGTATAGATACCTAAAAAATGTACTTAAGTACAGTAACGAAGTACTTGTACTTCGTTACTTGACACCTCTGCTCGTGATCGCTCACACCTGTGTCTTCTACGTCACTGTGAGTGGATAGTCTCATTCTTCCCTTCTTAATCTCTAATCGGTTTTGTTTTGTTCCTAGTCGCGTTCCCTGATGTATTCTGCTGCTCCTCTTTTATGCGTTTTTCTCCTCATGTTTTAACCTTTTAGTTTTTTGGAATTCCTGCTTGTGGATCTATCTTTGGATGTCCTGCATTAACACCTCCCTTATAGACTCCAGCAGATCCCTGTGACCCTAACTAGGAAGAAACTTGTAATGATGATGGATGGATGGATGATATCATCTTAATCACATTACAGTACGTGTCTAGTGTTGTGACCTAAATTAAGATCAGAACATATTTTTTGGCAAACAAAAGATTAAAAAACTGTTAATTCTTGTTCCTGTAAGTAAGCCATCGTCTCCCAACCCAGAGCCCTCAATCACAGAGTTGGCTGTTGCACACAGCTGTTGAAAATGGATTTGCACAAAATCATATAAAATCATCGCATGTTCACAGGATTATAAAGTCTGTGAGAAGATTAACTGCATACAACACTGCTGGTACAGGCGGAGGTGTGTTGGTTGATCTTATCTCAGTACCAGTCCATTGATGTATACATATACTGCTCACTTTAGGAGCATTTATAGATGTAACTGGAAAGGATTTCTTTTGTTTTTATTCAACATTAACTGCGTCGTTCGGCCATCGGAGCTCCACAGTCCTGTGGTGCCGCTGCAGGAATGTGAGTATGATTTGATAGCAAATCCAGTGAATTATGCTTTGTGGAGCGTGGTAAAGAGTGGTTGATTTGGCCAATTATATGTCTGCTTGGAAAAGGTCACCATTTCATTACACAACACAAAACACTGCCAGAGGTCTGCTGCAACGCACAGAAGCAAACAGATAAACAAAGGGAGAGGCAGCAAACAATCGAAAAGGTCCACACATTCAGAACAGTGTATGAGGGTATATTAATCACAGGAAATGTTGCGCAGGTGTGGTCCTTGAAGAAAACACCAGCATCTACAACTCGAGCATCCTTGTAACCAGGCTGTTTCCCTGAAGGGTTGACTGTTGTTCCAACACGCTAATCACTGAGAAAAAAGATTCAGTTCGTGAGGTAACGGTCTTCATCCTGGATACATGTATCACACACTTGTGCACAAACTGTTTTGAGTGCATGAGTACTGACAGGATGTCAGTCCTGTCGCCACGCAGAGATGCAAGTACCTGCATGATGCACTCAAAGCAGTCACAAAATGGAGCGTGGAACCCTGACCTCTTCACGCCCGCGGTGGTCACCGAAACGGAAGTGGTGGGAGGCTCTGTTGTCGTGTTTTGGGTCAATTACAGAGCAGCAGTTTATCTTCAGCACCAACATGAATGTCTCTTGAAAATGGAGCGAGATCAAATATATGAGAAGGAAAACTACATGGATATCTTTTCAAAATCAAGACAGAAGAAAAGTCAAATCTTTATAATGTGGCGGTAACTTGGAAGAAGCAGCTGAAGAGAAGGTTTGCCGTTTTCATTCCTGGCACGAGCTTGATCGTTTTCTGTTAGGGTTAAATTTGAACCATTTTGACATTTTAACAACAGTAAAACTAGTGTGTGTGAGTGTGTGTGTGGGTGGGTGTCTTGGTCCGGAAACAGGGAAATTGTAAAACAATATGAGACCCTCACCACCCTAATTACTAGAATGATGGGGTGTCATATATATTTTATTAAATGTACCTACCACAAACCTTTACCTGAGCGTTGGGATGCTTTAAACTGACAGTCTTGTTAATGCTATCAATAACTGTAACCCAGAGACATAGATTGAGTAAAACATATTACACTTTAATCATGGGTTTAAAGAAAATATACATCCTACAATGCTTAGTAACCACAGGTGTTTACCTCCTTACAGAATAAAAACTTGGCTTGATGATGTGTCTTTAAACAGCAAAGAAACAGCAAAGAAATTAATTAAAAAAGTAAGTAACAAACAAGGCAGAAACAAAGGGTTACCCCTATTAGTCTTCCAAGTGTACTAATAGGGCTACAATTAGTGGAGTTGTCCCTGTCCCAAGTTACTTCAAACACTTAGGGGCCAAAATTAATAATGGCCTTTACAGGATTTGTATAGAATGGCAAAAGGAGGGGTTTCAATGTCCTCACATACATACACTTACTGGTTTAGCTATCACTATGAGTCCACAGTCATTACACAAACGTTCTTGTTTTACTCACAAGCCAGCAGGAAAAAGCGAGAAGGAAAAACCGAGAAGAAAAAAGAAAGAAAGATGAATTTTCACTCAGGATCAGCTACAGCTCGGAGTGCTACGTACGTGTGGATTTGACGTTGTAACTGTGGGGAAAGTGGCCTCTTATAACCTTGTATGTCCTCTCATTGACAGAACAAATACTTGTTTTCACCATCTGCTTCTGGGAAACAAAGCATTCGCTTCTCAGAGCCAACCAAGGACATGCTGACGCTGAAACAGCTGAAACAGCTGAAACAGCTCTGTTATTTCTCAGATTTTTGTCTAACGCTAGTCGCTTACATTTGGAATAAGCAGTACCTGGAAAATCAGTCGAATCCTCAGTCTCTTCAGAAATGGGCTCAGCCATGATTTCTGTGTTGCAGAATAAAATGATCAAGAATTATAGTTTTTTTCCCCCACAGTAGTGGCAGCATCATTAGCTTATCTACTGTATCTGATAGCAGCAGACCGGTTCTGACACTTCTGACAGGTTTGCCACGTCTCCACCTATTAGCATGTGTATTTAGAAAGACATATAGACAGAGAGTGACTAAAGGACACTGCTCATTATCATGATCCTTACCTGCCATGTCACTCAAGAGCAGGTAATAAGCATAGTATTTAGTCAAAAGATTAACTGTAACCTCTGTTGTTGCAGTTCATCATGTCGTTTCATGAACCGAACCAGAATCTGTTTGGAACGAGTGGAAGGATTAGACGTGTTTAGGTCGTTTATAGGAAATGTTGAAGATGTGTCAATAACACATTTCGCTTTTGTCATCATAGGGATCGCCATTTTCAGTCTTGCCCTTTCTCTGTTTTGCTCTGCTTCCATCTCCCCCTGCTTCCGTCTCACCCTGCTTCCATCTCCCCCTGCTTCCATCTCCCCCTGCTTCCGTCTCCCCCTGCTTCCGTCTCCCCCTGCTTCCGTCTCCCCCTGCTTCCGTCTCCCCCTGCTTCCGTCTCCCCCTGCTTCCGTCTCACCCTGCTTACGTCTCCCCCTGCTTCCATCTCCCCCTGCTTCCGTCTCACCCTGCTTCCGTCTCCCCCTGCTTCCGTCTCACCCTGCTTCCGTCTCACCCTGCTTCCGTCTCACCCTGCTTCCGTCTCCCCCTGCTTCCGTCTCACCCTGCTTCCGTCTCACCCTGCTTCCGTCTCACCCTGCTTCCGTCTCGCCCTGTCTCCGCCTTGCCCTGTCCCCTGCACCTTCCTCTGTCAATAGGAGTTGTGTCCATTCATGAGTCATTTGCCCCACCCATCAGCAAGCCTCCAGGAGCTGGAGCAATATGCAACTGTTTTTCTGTTCATTCTAATTGGATGAAAGTGATGCTGAAAATGGTACCGGGCACTTAACCCCTCATGCTTGGTATAAAATTGAAAGCACTTCAGAACATACCTGAAAAGAAAACCTGCGGTTTTCAGTATCCCACTCCTTCTGCAGGAAGGTCCCCCCTTGATCCAGGTTCTGATCCAGGTGTCTTTCCTCCTAAAGGAAATTTTCCTTGTCACTCTTTGGTTTAAGGTCTTTCTTGCACTAGGGGAGTTCTTAACTGCCGTTGTTTATATAATAATTGCTCGGGGGTCATGTTCTGGCTCTCTGGAAAGCCCCTAGAGACAACTTGTGTTGTAATAGATGCTATATGAATACAACTGAATTAAATTTAATTTTCTCTGTGAAAATATTCACATTAACTGCCCTTTCTTCCGTACCCACCGATTGGGGCTTCAGCTTTTATTGTAGCGCTGACCACACTCCCTGTCACTACAATAGACCCAAGTTAAATATGCAAAGCACCGTGCCCACACTCCCTTTGTCCACTGGGGGTTACTGCTGCACTATCTCGCCCTTCTCACCTTTCCTCCTTCTTTCATGAGGCCCCGCCCTGCATACAGCTGTCTAACACGACTTTGCTGATTAGACTGAGCAATTATTAATGAACCTGACCCAAGGCTTTAATTTAAAATGATTGGAGAAGCTATTACCAACCTGAACATTCCCATTTGTCAAAGCGGGACTTGATTGAACAAGTAGAATCCCGCAAGTCTATAAAACACAGTTCAAGGATTTGTAAAATACTTGCTCTGTTTTGGCATGCAGTGTGCATCACCACAGATGTAGACCAGAATATACGTAGACTCAAATCTAAATTAAACTTGCCTCTCCCTTCACATATGGCTGTGAACTTTAGGAAGGACCTGCAGAACAAGGCTGCAAATACAAGTGGTTGAAATGAGTTTTCTGTACTGGGCGGAAGGCTCGCTGATAAGACCGCTTTTGTTTAAAAGTTTACCGGATATGGACAGCTGGGTGGCATATGACCCAAAACACGCTGGAAGAAGTTGCCCAAGACAAGAAGGCTTTGACATTTCCACCAATCCTAAAACAAACCTGAAAGACGGTGCTCTGCTTGAGGAATCAATGAATAAACATCAGCGAAATGTTTAAATTCATACGTGCATCATCCATATGCAGATTAATCACTAGAAATGAAACATTCAATTCAATTCAACTCAATTTTATTTATATAGCGTCTAATAAAACAAAAGTTGTCTGTAGACACTTTCCAGAGACCCAGAACATGAACATAAACCCCCGAGCAATTATTACATAAACAATGGCAGGTAAAAACTCCCATTGTGGGAGAAAAGCCTTAAGCCAAACAGTGGCAAGAAAAACTCCCCTTTAGGAGGGAAGAAACCTCATAAGGGCTCATAAGGGGGGACCCTCCTGCCGAGGGCCAGACTGGGGGTCGGGAACGTCAACAGCACGCAGCAGGCAGGTGGAAGCAGCAACGGGATGACCGGGGATGGGGACCGCAGGCCACCACGCAGCTCCCGAAGCTCCGGCCCAATCAGCAAGCCCCAGGTTAGGTGCAGGGTCGGGGAAAGGTTGAGAAGGGGCAGGGCCAGGGAGAGGAGTCTTGACAGACAAATCTCTCCCCCGCCTGACCGGGCCGTTACCCTGCCCCCCTCACTCCCACGCTGCAGGTTCCGGTGTTGTGCATTCAGAGATGCTCTTCGCCACCGGCAGAGGATGCTGTACCATGAACAAAAGAGCAAAAAGAGAAGAAAAGCGGGTGCCAGCACAAGAAACTACAGGAGCGACTCTAACACACGAGAGTTTACACTACCTAGAGATTTACCAACACCAGCTAGAGGTTTACTAAACACTAACTATAGGCTTTACTAAACAGAAAGGTTTTAAGTTTAGTTTTAAAGGTTGAGGTGGTGTCAGCCTCCTTAACCCAGATTGGAAGTTGGTTCCATAGTAATGGTGCCTGATAGCAGAACGCCCGCCCTCCAAATCTACATTTAGATACTCTAGGAACTATGAGTAAACCTGCACTCCGAGAACGGAGAGCTCTGCCAGGAACATAAGGCACTATCAGGCCTTGCAAATAATGCGGAGCTAAGCCGTTTTGGGCTTTATATGCAAGTAATAAAATTTTAAATTGGATTCTGAATTTTACGGGTAGCCAATGGAGCGACGCTAACACTGGAGAGACGTGGTCTCTCCTGCTAATTCCTGTCAGCACTCGTGCTGCTGCATTTTGGATCAGCTGGAGCCTATTAAGAAAATTACTTGGACATCCTGCTAATAACACATTACAGTAATCTAGTCTGGAAGATACAAACGCATGAACTAGTTTTTCTGCATCACTCCGCGAGAGGATTTTCCTAATCTTTACAATATTACAGAGATGGAAAAATGCTATTTTACAAACCTGATTAACATATGGTTTAAACAACAAATCCTGATTGAAAACAACACCAAGGTTTTTCACAGTTGCACTGGAAGCCATCGCAACACCATCTAATCCCTTCCTAAGATGCTCTGGACCAAGAATGATAACCTCTCTTTTATCTGAATTTAATAACATCTGGGTGTGAGTCTCACACAGGGGTGGACTGGCCATCGGGCATACCGGGCATTTGCCCGGTGGGCCGATGGTGATTTTGGGCCGGGCCTGGCCGGGCCAAAAACAAAAAAAAAAAACAAAAAAAAAAACATTTTTTTTTTTTTTTTTTTTTTTTTTTTGGCCCGGGCCGGCCCAAAATCACCATCGGCCGGCCCGATTTTGGGCTGGCCGATTTTTTTATTTTTTTTGGCCCGGGCAGGCCCATCGGCCCATTTGATTTTGTTTTTTACCTGACAACAACTGGTACCACTGGCCGATTGGTTGTGATGAGTTAGATTGGTTATGGGCTGAAGTCTCGCGCCCCAAGGGGCCTCGCGCCCTCGCGCCCCAAGGGGCCTCGGGCCCCAAGGGGCCTCGCGCCCCAAGGGGCCTCGCGCCCTGGACCGTTTTTTTTTTTTTTTTTTAATTCTTTTTTTTTTTTCAAATTTTTTTTCGTTTTTTCCCTTATAAATATCAACAGTCACGTTCCATTACAGACCTAAATGTGTACTAGTCTGTGCATATCAATAAATATATGTGCAATGATGCGCGTGTCTGTTGTTCAGTACAACTGCGTCAAACCAAGCGCAGACACAAGGTGCACAATGTCGAGAGAACGAGACAGAATCAGGAAATTTCCATCAGGGGATGAAAAAAGAAAAAAAACTAAAGAAAATGGAAGAGTTTAATGCCTCTCTGAAAGGCTCGTTTGATAAATTTGTTACAAAATGTGAGAGTTAAAATTGCGCATATAGACACCCGATCCGACCCGAAAAACCCAAAAAATTTCGCGCGCGTGAGCGTAGCGAGCGCGCGAGGGCCCCCCCCCAGCCTGAAAATCACAGGACTTATCTGTGGTGGTGAAAGAAGTCAGCAGTATGAATTTGAAAGATGTGTGAGCATCCCTTCATGATAAACAGAGGAGGGAATGCATTCTGACAGCAGTATTTCACGCTGTCAGAATGCGTTCCCCCTGTTTAAAATGGGTTAATATATCATTGTAGATATCTGAAATGTTCTTTTTGACTAGGAACAATTGAATTACAGATATCTGCAACACATATCCAGTCTAGCTATTAAATGTTAAAACGGCTTGCCATACAAGTTTGCTGGTCTACTCAGAAACAGTACTAAGTACATCTATAACGGGACTGGGGGGGATGGTGTAGGTTTAGGTTTATTAGACAAGAACATACACACCAACAAGACAGTGTACAAGCGGTGTCACAAGAACGTTTCTTTTCATTCATAGGCTTCATTTTCTTTCCATCAATACCTGGTGGGCCGGTCTAGGCTCAAAATGCCCGGGCCGATTTTTTGTCCCAGTCCAGCCCTGGTCTCACATAGGTGAAAAAAGACACAGAAAGGCCCTCAATATCACTTTAATTCGATCACATTAGCAGCAGGTGCTAAGGAATAAGCATCCGTATTCAGAGCAGCAGTGGTCTGAACCAGCTCTCAAACAAAGAAACAAATAAATGGATTAGACTTGGTGTCAGATCGGTATAAGGGACACTGGATAATGTTGACTGAAATCATTTAATTTAAGTTTAGTAAAGAGCCAATTCACAGCAAAAATAACATCTCAGGGCACTTGATAATAAATAAATCTGTACATACCTGATTAGATTTCTACAGTTCAGCTCAATGAAATACGATGTGTCTTAATTACAGTTACCAATGTTAGTTCATATTTTTCATAATCAACTTTAATACCCCCCCCCCTCCAAAAAAAAAGAAAAAATTGGAATAACTCGTCGATGATGAAATTGAATATGTGAACATACAACATTGTTTTATTTTGTCCTATTTATCAAACAAACTCATCTAAAAGTACAAAAAACATGCTGTTCTGGTTTTATGCCACTCCACCAGGCCCACTGCCGGCGGTGATGAACACACCAAAGATTAGAATCACAAATCAGAAATCAGTTTATTTCGCCTAATGTACAATGTACACAGAAATTTTAACTGGTAAAAACAGCCCCACTGAGCAATAAAGTAACAAATTGGGAATAAAAATAGAAAAAATATATTAAAGGAGCATGAGGCAGGATTGAGGCAGGATTTTGTAAAAAAAATTTGTATACGTTTTAAGTTTTCTAGTAATAATGTCAGATGAAGCGTTCCAAACCAAAACGAAAGAGCCCTCTAGTGTATCTCTCCGTTGCCTTGAACAGGCTGTGTGCTGCAAAATGTGCTGCAATTGTGCCCAGAATTTCCCGCGCTGTCCTACGGATGTGACGTCACATGACGCTGCATGCGCGTTCTCCCCGTTCTCCGGCTTCACTGTTGGCTGCAGTACCCCCGGCGGCCGTCGTGGTGAAGGGTGGCGCTATAGAGTCTCATTTCTTAAAAGGAGCCTCATGCTCCTTTAAGTAAGTAAAAAATATTTATGTAAAAGGATGCTGTAATATGGAAAAACCGAAAGCGAAGGTGTTTCTACTACGCTGGTGGTAGAGGACGGTATATTATGACTTTTGGGCAGTAGGGTCTAAATGGATCCCATTCCCATGTATGCCCGTCCGCTCAGGTTGATCAGTGACTCCCTCCTGCAGCCGTGGAAACGTCACGAAGAGCAGCAAAACTGAGGCCAGCGCCGCTGTCCCACTGATTCAACCAGAAAGAAAACTGCCTTTTTAATTAGCATTGACTCAGCACCGCCATCCTCACGTTGCAGAAATGTCATTGTGATAAATACAACACTAGACAGCTGATACCTGATGGATGAGGAAATCGTCAGTGTGTCTTAAGCCCACGATCGCTGCATGAAAGTGATTTTTAGTAATGTAATGTCCAGAGGGGCATTTATTGGAGGGCAGCTTAAATTATATTTTTGAATATATTCCTCACTACTGGTTAGAGGTCAACTGCATTTCCCTGCCTTGCATTTGTGACACGTGTAGCGGCAACAAAGTGGACTCTATCTAATGACATACCCAATGACAACTGCCCACGCAGTAAAGCCCTGGAATGGGAATGTCATGTAGAGATGCTGGAGTGCACAGATTGTTGGAAAGATGACATTGATGGATAGCATCATGAAAACCTAAATGATTGCCAAAGGAATAGTTAAAAAAGCTACAGAATTTGTAGTGTATTTTGCACATACGTGGACACCTACATCACGTCAAAAGGTGATGATTGGTCTTTTTTACTCAACAGGTCCCAGTAAGCCCAAATAGCATCAAGAAATTAAAAATGGATAAGAGCTGGGGTCGAAGGATGTTCATAAAGAAGTCTCTTTGTTTCCTCCAATAAAGGAAATACAACAGATCAAAAAGAAAGACATATCACACCGTGTTCAGTCGAAGTGCAGAAGCATGTGAAGAATATTCCACCTCCATCAAAAGAAACTATTTGGCAACACAGTGAAGTAATATTGCAAAAAGATAAGCTATTTTTGTGAAGAATGGGTTACATTAAAAAGCTACTGCAGCTCCAATATAAAATCTGACAAACCAATCATGATGTCCCAATTGGAATTGTGCTCGTGCATGTGTTGAAGTCAGTTTGTGGCATCGGCTGTGGAGACATACAAACGTGTCTCGTATAAATACTGCTGCCCGTCTCTGTGCGCGGCTTTGTGCCGGAGAAAAATGGCTTGTGTGAACAGAATGTGCACGTTAGCTGTTTGGGTATTAGTCCTCAGAGACTCCAGGTCAGAGGCAGCATTCATCTCTCAGCCATTTTTCTGCTGAGCCGTCACATCCCTCTTTCCACCCACACACACACAAACCATGCCCACAATAACAGGCAAGCGTGTGCTGAGTGGGCTCCAGTTTTTCAAAACTTGCATTACACTATGAAATCTGCTTTTGGACCCCTACTACAAGGAGCTGGATAAATATGTGGCATGATCCATGGAATAAAGGAAAGATAGGAAGACAAAAAGAACTTGTTGTGACCTTCTGTTCATCACAGAAGCCTGAAAAAGCACATTAATAGCAGCTTAGAAACTGCCCTTTTCAGACGGCGCTTCAGACAGCTCTCTTTGTGTTCCAGAGTTCACTTTTCCACACTTAAGGGAACACAGCAGCCAATAATGCTAACCCACTGGAAAGGGAATAATATATTATGGTCGTGTGTTGAAGTGAAAGCAAGTGCATGAAACACTGTGAGCGATTGAGCTGCAGAACAACAGAGCCAAACCTTTTTTTACAGGTTCCCAGTGAAAGACTCACAATGTTATTCAATGTTTGTTCATCACCTACATAGCTTAGTTCAAGGCAGCGGATGGCTGGCCACCACTGTACACCATTCAGTCCAAAGACTCCACGGAATAAAGAATGTTAGTTTTGGTGTAAAACAGTTTGGTTGTCTGTGAGACAGTCCAACATTTGTCCTGGTCCGTCTGAAAAAGGCTCCAAGTGTTTGTTTGTGAAATTCCAAAAGAGAATGAGTCGTTCAAAGCAGAGAAAGTTGATGCTGGATCAGAGCATCTAGACACAGACTGTTCCAAGTGTAACAATTCAACAAGAGCTGGCAAGCTGGTTTACATGGTCTTTTGGGGAACTTTCATCAACTTTTTGATAAATTATACATTAACGGTGAGACCGAGTTGGTGTTCTGGGAACTGTTATCTGTTCAAAAGAGTCTGAACTGGGGTTCAGGAGCCTCATTTAAAATGGACTGCGTAGGAGTCATACTAAAAGTGCACGTACACTCAAAAGCCGAAAATGCCAGGCGCAAAACAAAATCTGGATCAATAAAACCATGTGCACGCAGATTTGCACGCAACGTTCCTTTATGAATCACAGTCCAGCTGGAAGGCTGCGCAGCTGAATCCGCTTCATATCCCGCCCTCTACACGCCCATAAATGCATATGGATGAGCCTACTGAGCATGCGCAGTGGCTTCCTGCAGCCTGTTAGGCGTCAGGATGAATGAGAGGGTGTCAGCCACCGTGACACTGACTTTCACGGAGACCTAGCTGTTGTAGATGATGTGGAGGACAGGAAAACCACATTATTTGGTGGTCACAGTAAAAGTTAGAATAAGTATATAAATAGTATACAATAAAATAAAGTGAGTGAGTGGCAGCACGCCGTTGCTGCGCTAAACGCCGTGAGTTCCCCGGCGCAACAGGGGGACACATGTCCCCCCGTCTTTTCAAAATCATGTTTTTTTCCCCCCACTTTTTACAGTTTAAAAACTAACAGTAGGCTCAGCCTTAAATTGCAAATTATCAAGACACTGTATGAAAGCGATACGAAAACAGCCCCGCAGCCCCGCTTCACCCCCCGGTCCCTCCTCCCCTCCCGTCTCCCCTCAGAGCCACTCAGGGTGGGTTTATGGTTCTGCGTTACACCAACGCAGAGCCTACGGCGTAGGTGCACGTCGCCGTGTACCCTACGCCGTAGGCTCTGCGTCGTTTTAACGCGGGACCCTAATTTAGGCTTACACCCGCACGTAAAGGTTTCGCGCGCGTAAAACTCATATATATGAAAACAAATCTGAGTCCCTTTAGGGGCTCCGTGGGGCTCCCTAAACGCAGCCCCTCATTTGTTCTGTCCTAAAGCGGTGAGTGTGAGGAGGTTCCCCGCATGTCACCGCGGCTGCAGCTCCAGCAGCACCTGGGTCCTGACTGACTGAGCTCCACACACAGAGGGACACGATCAGCGCTATTTTATTTTATTTTATTATTTTATTATTTTAAGTCTGATATATGTTGTGATATGTGATGACATTGTTAAGAGTATGACATGAATCTGGCTTCATTTCACCTCACAGCCTGCCTCGCCAGTTCCCCCGTGTCTTAAGTAAATTCTTACGGGAGGGTCCGAGTTGACGTAAAGATAAGCAGATTTTTCGGTTAGTTTTTTCTTTTTAGATCCGAGGCTTTGCGTAAATGGCGGCTTCCGCAACTTTCAGGCGCTTTTTCTGCGCAAGCAAGCTTTATAGATGAGGCCCCAGTACAATTTCTTTAACATGTAAGTGTAATTCAAAAAACCCTTTCGTCATGAAACTTAATTCAAATAATTATTTTCAAATTTCTAAATAAATTAATAGTTTGGTTGATGAATCATTTGTCCATCTCTATCATATGTCTCTGTTCATCCACTTGTAAGCAGTGTCTGTGATTTGGTGTTTTTGAGTGTTTTTGAGGCCGCAATCAAACTCTTGTTTAGGGCCACCGAAATCCTAGGACCGGCCCTGCCTGGAATAAAACCCCTCTGTAATGTAAGAAAATCATGTGATGCCTGTGGTTTAACCTGCAGCTGAAGATGAGACTTGATCTCAGTTTCAGTAACCTGAATAAATATTACATCCGCTACCAGATATCTGTGTTTGTTTTTTAGTTTTACGTTAAGCTGATACATGTTAGATTTAGCATCTGTTTAAATAATTTCCTTAATAAAATGAGAAATGTATCCTGTTGCACACTACTTTTGTTAATACCATCACCCTTTAGGCCCAATCAGCCCTAAATGTATGATCCACAGAAATACATAGCTCTTGTTTCCTGCCAGTTGACGTGTAAATCAGCCAAACTTGTGTGACAGAAGTTTAATGCTTTTCTACCAAAAGGTTAGCCTAATGAGCAGGCAGTCATTGCGCTCCCTCCTGGACACAGATTCAAGTTTTTGACTTAAGTAAAACTAACCATCCTCGTGTGTAAGACAAAGGAACTGCTGAAGGTATAAAGGTCAGTGCCCAAACACCGTTTCACTCTGACTTGGCCTCCTGCATACAGTACCGTTAAAATACCAACTGACAGCAAACAGCAAAGTTTATTTAGACGGGACAATGCATATTCATGAACACTACATTAAGCAGTGTAAATACACCAGGTTTTAGCAGAATTGCTAGTTTCCACCTGCTGTCCCCACAAACAACCAGACACACTCACACTCACACCTACGGGCAATTTAGAATGATCAATTTACCTAGTATGCATGTTTTTGGACTGTGGGAGCAAACCGGAGTACCCGGAGGAAACCCACGCAAGCACGGGGAGAACATGCAAACTCCACACAGAAAGGCCCCTGCCGGGCCTGGGAGTCGAACCGGGAACCTTCTTGCTGTGAGGCAACAGTGCAAACCACTAAGCCACCGTGCTGTGGCCTGTTTTTTTCTTGCAGTAACTAAGTCCTAACAAACGTTATTTCCTCCATACCTGTGCTTTTTGTAACCCTGCGATTACAGCAGATTCAAGTAAATATTTGAAGGGCTTTTTTTTTTTTTTTTAATGAATTGGCAAAATATAAATCTTTAATCTGGAGTCTGAATTTGATTAAGATGAATTACCATGAAGTGGAGAGTAACTGAACTGAACTGGATTGTATTGGATTGTACCTTGAGGCAACTTTTGAGAGGACGTGAAATCATATAAATGAAGGTGAACTTGGTTGAAAATTGAGATTATTATTAACTATACACATTTACAGTTTAATATAAATAATCCAAAAGAGTAACATGTTTACTCGTGATTTTTATTTTGCCAATCTTTCTGCACGTGCATATTGTAAGTATTGAAGTTCATACTTTATAATATTTTGTTTTTTGCAGTTAAAGGAGTAGAGGAGCCGTAAAGACCAAAGAGAGCTAAGAGACAATGAACACTCATCCATACGTTTAGTAAATGACGTTTCACCACTGCAGCATCATAAAGAAGCCAGTACATGTTGATGAATACATGAGGGTTTAGGTCCATCAGGGAGTGTCCATACAGAGAGGAATCCTAAATTCATTTCACTAGTTTAACGAAATACAATTTCAGAGTTTTCTGTCAGTTAGACTGCGAACAAATGTTCAAAACAGCTCTAAACCATTAAACTTCTCATTTCCATGAAGCTCTGATGGAAATAAGGACAACAAAATCATCTAATAATTAATAAGAAATGCAGCAGGCAAAACAAAACAGAGTTAATCGCCTAAACAAATGCAATAATTATCACTTAGAACAAGTTTAATTGACTGTTAAATCTCATATATTTCCCCCTAAAAACAGTCTTTTCTATGCAAGGTTAAAGAACTGCAGAGTTTGACATTTTAGCTGAGAAAAAAACCTCCACAGTGTTATTTCCGACTTCCTTCCTGTTTGTCTCTGCGCTGCTGACAAACACATCATTACAGTGTATGAGTGTGCATTTTAAAACCCAGTCAGTTGTTTAAGTGTAACCCAGCAGAGGTAGGCAGCTCTGACACACAAAGCCGCAAGGAAGTTTCCCCTGAAATAGAGCCGTCTGTTGCACAGATCAGGGTGTATGCTAATGGCATCATCTGCACCCCCCCATCAGAAGACAGAAGTCAGACATTTCACTTCAAAAAAAGAAAGTCAAAATGTGTGAGGTGCCATGAAATCTTGGAGGTAGTTTTACCTGCCCACAGTCCCGCCGTTTCACTCTCTTCAACATCAGTTGCATGAAGTATCGGACCTGGTTAAAATGCTTCCTGATTGAGGCTGTGGAGGAAAACAATGAACAGTGGTGGACAGTAACGGAGTAATTTTACTTGAGTACTGTACTTAAGTACATATCCAGAGGATTTGTACTTTACTTGAGTATTAGATTTCTTTGGTACTTATTACTCTTACTTGAATACATTTCCAAGACAAATATTTTTACTTTTACTCGAGTAAATTTCTAGGAAGGCTGAAAAGTACTCGTTACTTTCAGGTCTGCTCTTTTTTCTTCTTCCCTAAAATCCTATTGGACACAAGCTGTTTTTGTCAAAGGAGGAGACCTATCACAGTGCACGCTCTCCACTGGGATGTACGTAAAGCGGAAATACGTCAAGCCTCCTCAAAACGATACCGCCAAAGTAGCCTGCGTTTGTCAAGACAGACATAGCTGCAACAATGGCTACGCCTGCGTCAGGAGAAGAAAGACAATCCGCTGAGTCGTCTGAGTCTGATAATGAGCCGGACTCGGAGCAGGGACTTTCACAAAATCCTTGGCCGTATCTTAACTCAATGTTTGAGTTCGACCGAGTAAAAAACAAGTGCACAGTTTTTTGTAAAGCAGTGGTCTTTGAGGGGGATCCAGACTTAGTTGGATGGTGCAGGTTCATTTGGTTTCAGTTCATGATTGTTAATAAACTCTGCATCATCTGCTGTCCTCTTATGATCCCATTCATTTGATTTGTTTTTGGTGTTTCTGCAGGTTTTATATAACATTGTGGTTCTAAAAGCAGCACAACACTGCAGCTGGTTTCAAAGAGTTAATTCTCAGAAACAAGAGTTAAAAGATCCTTAAATTAATTTAGAAAAAATATAGTAATTTACTGATGTGGAAAATAAGAAATTTACTCTTACTCTTACTCTTACTTTTACTTTTACTTAAAGTAAATTTAAAAGCATTTACCTTTGAATACTTAAGTACCTTTAAAAGCAAGTACTTTTCTACTCTTATTCGAGTAATATTTTGACTGAGCTACTTTTACTTGTAACGGAGTAAATTTTGACCAGTAGTATTTGTACTCTTACTCAAGTACTGGGGTCGAGTACTCTGTCCACCTCTGACAATGAAGAATCTAATAGCAGGACATTGGGGAGGTTACATAACGTAATGGCTACGTGCTGATATAAGGTCAGTTTATGCCAAAGTAAAACATTGAATTAACCCGAGTTACCTCATTTTTTTATTTAAGTTTACGTATGACAATGTAAAAAAGAGGGGATTACATCAGTGGCTTTCATGGCCAAAAGTGTTGGCAGTGGTATGAATTTGGGCGTTTAACAGTTTATGCAGTTCATCACATTGTTTCTAGGCTGCTCTGTAAAGTGAGGAGATGCACTTAAACACATTGCAAAGACGTTCATTGGCATAAAATGTACTTAATCCCAAAATCCAACATGTCCAACTGAGATCATTTCAGCAATTCAAATGATCGGCGCGAGGAGAATTAATGAGAACGTCTGCTGAAACCACTCCAATATCCAGAGGGAATAGGAGCAGACTCTGTATTACAAAGAAGGCTGTCTTCGGGTGTTAGAGACAGTTAAATCCATAAACATGTGTGCAGCCATCACCACCTTGCTCTCACATGCTGCTCAAAACATTACTCTTCAAAGAACCATTTGAGCATCAGCTTGAGTGTCAGAGGGACAGATCAACAGCAGAAAATAAAACACCAGGTCGTCCAAGATTGTTCAGAAAGCACCAGGACTGCTTTCTCACAAGGATTTGGCCCAGGAATCAGACTGCTCGGACAAGAGGCTGGCTCTGAGGAGTTTTAATTGTACATTGGCTGTGTGTCAAGAAGAATTGCAAAGAAACCACTTTACCAAGTTACCACCCCCAATGAAGCCTCTTTATAGCAGTGTGGGAAAAATTGAAGAAGTAAATATTACCATTTGTTCTTTAGCATGCTAGCAGTGAAACAGTAGTAAGGCAGTAGATTATTTTACAGTTCTATTCTTAAACACCTTATGAACATAATTACACCAAAATATCCCCCAAGAGCAACTTAATCCTTATCCATGTAATTGAATCAGCTGTTGATGAATGACGGTTCTTAATACTGTAGTGTGCAAGAGATCACGAGAGTCCAACTTTTTTCGACAGACTAATGTTCTTCTGGATACCTTTAATTGTTTAGGGATATTCTGCACTCTTGAATGAGAAATATATTAATTTCTCCTATTCTATATTTGTCCCTCCTCATGAATATTCAGATCCAGTCTTTCGTGCATGCAGCATTTTGTACCAAATCATCATTAGAATCACATCTTTTCAATCCCATCTTTTCTTACATCATTATTAGCTCTAAATTTACCCGGGCCTACTATTTTGAATCATGTTCTAGGCCTAACATACATGAACGTCGATGTTCATTGACAGATAAAGTCAGATTAAAAGGCAAAATATGTTGGGTCTCACAATCAGCAATGAAATCATTTTTTTAAATTAAATTATCCATAAAATCAAAAAAAAAATTTCTCTGATCTGGGTTTGTAGGGTCAGAAGCTCTAAAGTCTAATTCAGTTCAGAAAAAAGTACAAATTGGCAAGCTGTGCGGTTTATCTGCTGACCTACTAAAGATAAATAGCTCACAGGCTGGGCAGCGCTTGACTGCACCACATGACTGTATAAAGTTTGTAATGCCCACTTTTAAGAGAAAAAAATCAGCATTTTTATTTCTGATGAAGGATTTTGTGTGTAAAGCCACTTATCACCAACAAGTGATTTCATTGTTGTTTGCTTTTACTTACTAGAGTCCAGTAAATGATGACAGAGGAAGAAAGCAGGGGGATGCCTGTGTTTTCTTTGACTAATTAGCCATGTTTGCTCATTTAATTTCCCAGGGTGCCACTCTGCAGATGGTCAGCATAAACTGTTCAATAAGCTCAGCTGTTCCGCCAGCATTAGTTGACTCTGTGCACACTGTTACACACTGGTGCTTGTACATCACTACCTGCATGGAGAAACAGAACACCCACCTCTTGTCCAAGTGCTAACAGTCAGAATATCACCAGTATGAGTGCATACATACCTTTTGTGATTCGGTGAGAGGTGCACATGTAGCAGCCCGGTGTCATCTACAGTATGTGTGATTTAATAACAGTCCAAATGACAGGATTCTGAATTATCACCATATGTTGGTGCCTTTGTACACCACTTTCAGGCTCACTCTAATGCACACATTAATGTACATACACATGGACACTCACGGCCCACTCAATAACTAGATAGGGTCCATGGGACTTAAAACAAGCCCTAATCATCACAACTTGCCGGACTGGTAGTATGCTGATATGCTACTATGGACTTTCACTAAACAAAGTGCTGGGCATCTTCAAACGATCTGGACAAACACGTTTGAAGTCACCCATAGGTTTTCTGACGACATGGTTTGAAGTTTTTGTTTTATATATTCAGATGTTTTGACCACAAATCTTTGGCAGAACAACACTTTGGCCCACCATGGTTGATCAAAACTTGGGCAAACAGGCAGAACGGACAAGCCTGAAGGAAACCTGGAACATGCCACCTTACTTCAGTTATGACAAGTTAGCTGTTTTAGCAGCTAACTTATGGTAACCAGGCAACTATCTGGTGGTCAACTGTCAGGCCTACCGCATGATAACCTATAATGTTAAGTAATATTTCATTACAATCATTGTGATTTAAATTTTAATGCTACTCTGACAACTCTGTTCAAAAGCTCCCCAATGCATTGAAATAAGATATGACATTTTTTTTAACTGTTAAAGATCATCTTTAGCCCCTAAAATACTTAGCTATGCCCCCCCACATGATGGGAGTCTGTGTGACGGATCTCATGCCGGTGCTGATGTGTGGATGAGAGAACTCGGGCAGCAGCGGAGAGAGCGAATAATAAGCTTCCACCACCACAGGTGATATTTTCACTCATTTTAAGTTCAATTTAAGTTCATTTTATTTAACAAAGTTAAATTCCAACCAGGAACCAACCGCCAAAGGCAACTGTTCAGTGCGTCTGTTAATCGCTGGTCAAAACGGGTTGTTATGTCTGCATTTTTGGTGTATCGCAGGGCTCTTCAACAAGTTTACATGCTCACATGCCACACACAGCATTTCTCATGCTGAGAAATCATTAACTTCACCATACAGAAATTCCAACAGACCATCTTACAAGGCACTGCTGTGGTGCTTCATCACCTGTAACACAAGATTTGAAAACAGAAATATTACAAGTTATTTTAGGAAAAAAGGAAACAGTGACCAGGAGATGCAAGCAGAAGAAAGGGATATAAAGATCATGTGGGGAGGGCCACTAAGGGAGGAACAGAGCAGCAACAAAGTGAGAAAGAAGATGAACAAGAAGACAGTGGTGTGAGGGATGAAGATGGGAGGGTATCAGATTCGGAAAAAGGGACAAATACTGAAGAGATATACTGAAGAGATAAGCAATGAAGATGAGCAAAAAAAAAGAAAAAGATGGCAGGGAGTCAAAGGGAACAACTCTCAATTTCAGCTGAACCAATTGATCAGTTTTTCCTATCCATTTCACAACTCAAGTGTTGTAACATAAGATGATGATTATCTCTAATTGCACATCCTGTGGTAGAGAAACAGTGTTAGCTGTGTTTGGTAATTAGGGGTCCAAGCCTGCGGAGTAGCGCAGAAACTAGCTGATATAATGCATCGGTGTTCCCAGCACTCCTGCATTGAAGGAATCCAAGTGTTTTTGTTGTGTTTTTAGGGCCCGAGCACTTACAGTGCGAAGGCCCTATTGTATCTGTAGGAATTCTTTTTCTTTCTTTCTTCTGATGAAAGGAAGGCCTTTTTGCCCCCCTAAACTTTCCCCAAAAGTCACCAAATTTTGCATGCAAGCCAGGCCTGGCGAAAAGTTTGATATTTAATGGTTTTCATTAATGGGCGTGACAAAATGGCTTAACAGCGCCCCCTAGAAAAAGTTGTGCCTCAAGCCCCACAATAGTTTGACGTACATGCACCAAAATCGGTACACACCTGGATCATGTCGCAACTTAAAGAAAAGTCTCTTGGCCCCATGGCCGAAACCGAACAGGAAGTCGGCCATTTTGAATGAATCGTGTAATTTTGGTGCAATTTATGCCATTCCTTCGGCAGTTAATACGGCCCGAACCATAACGTGCACCCAAGTGTGTTATACATCAAAATGTGCGTCTCCATCCTGCGACAACGCGCATTACTTTTCTCAGTCAAAAGCGTTGCTGTGGCGCTGCTAGAAAACCAGCTGCCAAAAAACGCACCCACCCTTCATCTGATTGGTCCAGACAGAAAACAAAATTGTTCCTCAAGCCCCACAATACGCTTTGACGTACATGCACGAAAATCGCTACACACGTGTATCATGTCGCAACTTAAAGAAAAGTCTCTTGGCGCCATGGCCGAAACCGAAAACAGGAAGTCGGCCATTTTTAACATTTTGAATTAATCGCGTAATTTTGGCACAATTTATGCTATTCCTTCGGCAGTTAATACGGCCCTGCTGGAGAGAAAAAACACTCAGTGATCTGAAGAAAGAGGCTGAGACATCTTATTTTCTTGCATGCAAGGGTAGGCGCACGAGCAGCGAACTACAACGGTCCTGCCCCCAGCAAAGTTTATTTAAAGACATGAAAAATGGGTGTGTATTTACAGAAGAAAAGGGTGTAGATTTCAGAGTACAATCAGGAAGTAGGCGTGCTGTGGGTGTCGTGTGGATCACATCATCGCACAGTGGATTCAGATGAGGCGACCTTGACACGGCTAACATGATGCAGCAAGGAATGGTGAGAAAAGCAGATTGATAAAAGAAACAAATCAAACAGGCCACATCATGAGTAAATATTTTCCCTCTAACATTCCCCCCTGTTTATCATTTTAGGATAATGCACATGCAGTATATCAAATCTTGGTAACTTGACAAGCATTTTCTACCAGATCATCATTAATTACACGACATCATCCTGCATCGCCTGTTGGAATTTCGCCTCCAGCAGTGCGAGGTCCGAATCTTCAGCAGTGGACGCAGCATACTGGACCATAGCAGTATATTGAATCATGGAGACGTTGATCATACGCGATATCATACAGCGGACACAGGGTATGATGCAGCTAATGAACACACAGAATAATATGAGAACACTTAACAATTAACAGACTTGTGCAGACCTGGATGACAAGCTGATGACGACCATTAATTAGAATCAGGTGTGATGATGCAAGGAAACATCTAAAACATGTACGACAGGGGTCCCGAGGACCAGGGTTGGAGACCCTTGCTGTATAATCCTGTATTGTCGTAATGGCTTTTCAACTTTCCTCAGAGGGTCTTCTTGGTCTTTCTGGGAACTTTTTTGATTGTTAAGGACTTGCAGATATTTTCTCCCACTGGACGGGTGCTTTAACCCCACATGACGTTTCAAATTTGAAGTTGACGAAGCAGATGCTTTGACTTGTTTTCTCAGCGCAGGTGGACCTAATTTGCACAGAAAGGTTAGATTTTTACCGTCTGACTCTTTGGGAGACCATGTGTAAAATTCCCGCAGATAATGATAAGCGGATCATCTTCTGACGGCTCGCTGACGCTGCGTCTGCAACGTCTCTCTTCACATGTCAAGGCTGATTTATGGTTCCGCGTTACACCGACGGCGTAGGGTACGCAGCGACACGCACCCTACGCCGTAGTCTCCGCGTTGGTGTAACGTGGAACCATAAATCAGCCTTCATTTGTAAAGACAACCTGATCTCACAAAAATCCGTGAAATGCCCACGACCTCTCACCACTATTTTCCGTGGTACCAACACGGCAAGTGGTATAATTCCGTGTGAGCACCACGGATATTGTACCATGCAAAGTCAATGGGATCCGTTGTCGTGATATATACACGGAATATGACATTATTATTATGTATATATTATTCTTTGTTATAGTGGCTAAATTATGAGTTTTTGTCGCACAAGGTACTGTTTGTTACTGTCAGTTTGTAAAAACATGTTTTTAACGCTGTTTTAGCAGTGTTTTATTGAGGTTTTAATGGGAGCACCACGGATATAGTACTATGCAAAGTCAATGGGATCCGTGGACGTGATATATACACGGATTATTACATTATTATTATTTATATATTATTCTTTGTTATAGTGGCTAAATTATGAGTTTTTGTCGCGCAAGGTACTGTTTGTTACTGTCAGTTTGTAAAAGCATGTTTTTAACGCTGTTTTAGCAGTGTTTTATTGAGGTTTAAAGGGAGCCTCACGGATATAGTACTATGCGAAGTCATGGTTGTGTGTGTGTATGGTTTATACCACTTTCCGTGTTGGTAGCACTGAAAATAGTGGTGAGAGGTCGTGGGCATTTCACGGATTTTTGTGAGATCAGGTGCGTAAAGACTGCACCGGGCTCGTCGAATATTTTAAATGTGCGAGCTGCCCGCTGGTGAAATGAGAAGGATTATTCCGTAATAGTTGGACCTAAACAGTGAAGCTGAAACTCACATAATCTGAACAGTTCAAATTCCAGTTCATGATCTGCAGAATGAACAAGTTCACGTTCAAGTTCTTTATTTGTAAATATGTTGCGTTCAGTTCAACGTTCTCACAGAAATGAACGGGTTCAATGAACGCGTTCATTTGAACTCGTTCATGCACAACACTGGGTTTTTGAGAGATCAAATTTGGAGATTTTGTCCTGATACTATGTAATTAATAATGATCAATAATTAAACTAGCTTCTCCCATTCAAACCTGGGAGTGTAGCGTTGTATTCACTGTTTTGACTGAACAAGGTTGCCATAGCTACGGTCTGCCTTCACCGTTACCAGTTACCATGGAGACGATCTGACTCGATTTTTGACTGAGCTTTTTAAACGACAAAAAGGGGAAATTAATAAATAAACATCAGTACACAATGATACTTTAAAAAAAAGGATTGCATAGATGCAATGATGCAGGGATTAAAGTTCTCCGTCTCTGGACGGATTTCCGTCAATTGGAAAATGGGGGGAAAAAAAAAAAAAAAAAAAACTTTGCATGTGAGTTTTGTTGTGGTATAGTTTTAGACTATCCAATGAAATCATGTTAGGCATTAAACTGACGCTGTTGTAAACCAATAAAACTGCCGGAGCCTTGGATTAGCCAATCAGAGCAGAGGAGGCGGTAATTTCGGGATAGGCTGGGTCGGTCGGGCTGGGGTGCGAAGCGGGGCTGGGCTCGAGCCGCGGCTGGGGGAGCAGTCGCCCCGTCGCCCTCCTCTCCCCGCCGCCGGAGGCGCGGTCGTCCGGCCCGCCTCGCGGGGGGGCCTCTGTCCGACGGCGTTCGCGCGTCGTCGGGCGGGGGTCTTTCTGCGGGGCGGTGTCCGGCGCCGCGTGGAAGGCGGGGGGGATCGGGAACGGCGGTCGGCGGCGCCGGGCCCTTCTCGCGGATCTCCCCAGCTGCGGCGCCCGTCGGGGACCCGTTAACGCGGGTTGCCACCTTTCAGAAATAAAAATAAGGAACGCCTGATTTCAGCAGCGCAGGCGCCAAAAAAGGCAACATCCCCAAAACGTCTAAACTGCATAGAAATGTATTTATTTTATATGAAAAAACTAAATGCTTTGATTTAAAGTTTAAAGTGCTTTAATAGCATTGAACTTGCACGACTGTACAGACAGACAACTAACTGAAATAGTCTCCTATGCTATGCTTTTTCACATCAGCCCAGATGTAGAATATAGCTACAGGTGAAGGTTGGAAAATTAGAATATGGTGTAAATTTATTTAAATGTAAAAGGTGAAACTAATATATTACATAGTCTCAATACATACAAAGCAACACATGTTAAACCTTTATTTGTTATAATTTTGATGGTTGAATTCTTTATTGATTTCATAAAATATTCACATTTTTTTAGATTTTTTATTTGGGGTTTTCATAAACTGAGCCATAATCACCAAAATTATAACAAATAAAGGTTTGAAGTATCTTACTTTAAATGTAGTGGGAAATAAGATATTTGTTTCACCTTTAGTTGAATTTACTACGAATGAAGTTTTGTGATATATTCAACTTTTCCGACCTTCACCTGTAGATTATGACATCAATAAATAAGAGCATAATATATGTCCGTATTGTTTCAATAGGGAACGCAACTTTTAATTCGCAATTACGTAACATTTCCGCATATCAAGGGACGGGTGGCAAGCCTTGTCACCTCGGCTGGCGCCTAGCAGCTGACTTAGAACTGGTGCGGACCAGGGGAATCCCACTGTTTAATTAAAACAAAGCATTGCGAAGGCCCACAGGGGTGTTGACGCCATGTGATTTAGAAAAACCTTCCTCTCAACAATAACATCATCTCTTTGTCTGCACTAACACCATCATTGATTGTCCATGAAACAGTCCAGGATGCTTTCATCACCTTGGCCAAAGCCTTGCCAAGTGCAGTGACATCAGAGCAGCTGGTCAACTGGATGAAGAAGTGCAGTTTACCAGGTCGACTCAGATCTAGGAGAACAGGCCTAAGGCTTTAATGACCAATTGATGTGGACAAAAAAAAAGAAGCAAACTAACAATAATAAAACTGCTCAAAAACACCTTCCTCCTATAAAATGCTATTGGTCTCGAGTATTTAAATAGTGTTGGTTAAAAGTCTTATTACACCTTAAATGCTGTATTAGAAAACAGAAGGGCTAATACAGCTTTTAACTTTTTTACTTGAAACCTTTGGGAAGCAACCGCATATGAACTGGCGTGAAAATTTTTTTTCAGTCAAAAATATTTTTTTTGCTTTAATCCCTGCAATGATGACAGAAGAAAGCTTGTGGCGGAAACCGAGCAGCCTGAAAACGACAACATGTCACACCTCCCCGCACTTATTCGCCTGGAAGTGCAAAGGTAATTCATGACTAACATTTATTAATCATATCATTGACCCACTCCTCCTTGAACCGCCAGCTTACTGTGGTGGAGGGGCTTGTGTGCCCGAGTGATCCTAGGAGCTATGTTGTCAGGGGCATTACGCCCCTGGTAGGGTCTCCCATGGCAAACAGGTCCTAGGTGACGGGCCAGACCAAGAGCGGTTCACAAAGCTTGCTATGATGAAGAAGAAAACATCAAGGACAGTTACGTGGCCCGGATCCGGGTCACCGGGGCCCCGCCCTGGAGCCCGGCCTGGGGTTGGGGCTCGTTGGCGAGCGCCTGGTGGCCAGGTCTTTGCCCGTGGGACCCGGCCGGGCTCAGCCCGAAACGGCGACATGGGCCCGCCGTCCCGTAGGCCCACCACCCGCAGGAAGGACCATGGCAGGCCGGTGCCATGTGGTCTGGGTAGCAGTCGTGGCGGGGTGCCTCGACGACCCAATCCCTGGACTAAAACCCTCACAGTGGGGACATAGAATGTCACCTCGCTGGGGGGGAAGGAGCCGGAGCTTGTATGTGAGGTTGAGAGATACCGGCTAGAGATAGTCGGGCTCACCTCCACACATAGCTTGGGCTCTGGAACCCAGCTCCTTGAAAGGGGCTGGACCATCCACTACTCTGGAGTTGCCCAGGGTGAGAGGCGGCGGGCTGGTGTGGGCTTGTTAATAGCCCCTCAGCTCAGTCGCCATGTGTTGGAGTTCACCCCGGTGAACAAGAGGGTCGCTTCCCTGCGCCTTCGGGTCGGGAAAAGGTCTCTCACTGTTGTTTGTGCCTACGGGCCGAACAGCAGTGCGGAGTAACCGGCCTTCTTGGAGTCCCTGGGAGGGGTACTGGATAGTGCTCCAACTGGGGACTCCATTGTTCTACTGGAGGACTTCAACGCTCACGTGGGCAATGACAGTGATACCTGGGGAGGCGTGATTGAGAGGAACGGCCTCCCCGATCTGAACCCGAGTGGTGTTTTGTTGTTGGACTTCTGTGCTAGTCACAGTTTGTCCATAACGAACACCATGTTCAGGCATGAGGGTGTCCATCAGTGCACGTGGCACCAGGACACCCTAGGCCGGAGGTCAATGATTGACTTTGTTGTCGTTTCATCTGACCTTCGGCCGCATGTCTTGGACACTCGGGTGAAGAGAGGGGCTGAGCTGTCAACTGATCACCACCTGGTGGTGAGTTGGGTGCGCTGGCGGAGGAGGAGGTTGGACAGACCGGGCAGACCCAAACGGATTGTGAGGGTCTGTTGGGAACGTCTGGCTGAGCCCTCTGTCAGGGACGTCTTCAACTCCCACCTCCGGGAGAGCTTCTTTCAGATCCCGGGGGAGGCGGGGGACATTGAGTCCGAGTGGACCACGTTCTCTGCCTCCATTGTCGACGCGGCGGCTCGAAGTTGTGGTCGCAAGGTCTCCGGTGCCTGTCGTGGCGGCAATCCTAGAACCCGGTGGTGGACACCGGAAGTACAGTATGCCGTCAGACTGAAGAAGGAGTCCTACCAGGCTATGTTGGCCTGTGGGACTCCTGACGCAGTAGATGGGTACCGGCAGGCCAAGCGAGCCGCAGCTCACACTTCTCAGCCTCCCCGGGAAAGACTACGCCAAGGTACTGCAGAGAGGAGAATATGGCCGATAGTTGAACCTCGGATTAAGGAGGAACAATGCAGTTTTCGTCCCGGTCGCGGAACACTGGACCAGCTCTACACCCTCCGCAGGGTGCTCGAGGGTTCATGGGAATTTGCCCAACCAGTCTACATGTGCTTTGTGGATCTGGAGAAGGCATTTGACCGTGTCTCTCGTGCCATTCTGTGGGGGGTGCTCGGTGAGTATGGAGTCCGGGGCCCTCTATTAAGGGCTGTCTGGTCTCTGTATGATCGGAGCAGGAGTCTGGTTCGCATTGCACAAAAATGAATATGGAATAAAGCTGATAAATAAAGTTACTCATTTTTGTGAAGGGAATGTTTTCCAAAGGACTTATGAATGGATTTGGTCTTCACTGAGGCGTCTGGGCTGAAGTATGAGGTAGGCTACAGTACAGCATTTGGGTCATGAAAGTTTAACTTTTGCTAAGTCTAATTTAGGCAATTTGCAAAGTTTTTCACCATACAATAATTTATTGTGAAGGTTTAGGTTCAAAACCATTTCAAACATATTCCTCCAGTATTTTTTTTGTAACATAAGGCATTTTATGGCAACATCTGTTTTTCAGAGATGAATTGAATGATATGAAAATGAGTTTAAATTCCTTATCTAACAGGGGGAGTTTGTGTGCAACATGCCAATGGGCCAGGGGACCTTCACCTGGCCAGATGGCAGAACATATACAGGAGAAATCCACAGAGGTACACGACATGGGATGGGAACCTACAAATGTGCCAAAAGTGGGGTGTGTTGCATAGGACAGTGGTATCAAGGCAAGAGACATGGGAAGGTATAATCCACACATTTTTAAGAGATATTAATGAATCTTTTGTTTAGTGTTGTTATGATTTTTTTCTTAATTGGCTTTTTTTGTGTTAGGGTATAGTCTATAATAGTAGGGATCAGACTTCTTGGTATAAAGGGGACTGGGTGATGAACAACAGAGAAGGTTGGAGAGAGAGATGGTATGTTTAATGTTATTTACAAACACTAATTTTTAGTCTAATTTGCAATGAGCAGCGCAGGGGTGACTGTTCTGAATATTCTTGCACAGCTAAGAATAACCTGAGACATGGAGAAGGCACCATGACTGGGCAGGAACTGAGACAGCAGTATGTTGGTGAATGGGAAGAAGGAGTCCAGGTCTGAAAGAAATCAAGAGTGCATCATATAGTAATTTGTATTATTTTTCCAAATACACTGAAGTAATTTCAAATGTGTTTTATTTACATTGATTGGATTTCTGCTTTTGTTGTCAAACTCATGAGCCCTCTTCTTTGGCAGCATGGTCGAGGCACAGACATCTGGATCTTAAAGCGAAAATATCAATCACATTTTTCCCAGAGCAACCATTACAAGGGGGATTTCTTCCAGGGTCAAAGGCATGGAGAAGGAATCTTTTATTATGCCGGTGGTGCAATCTATGAAGGAGCTTGGAAAAACAATGAAAAGCATGGGCAGGTTAATAAGTCACACAGAATTGTTAATTTCACCAGTGGAGGTGAGAATTGAAAAAGTGGCTCCACCCCAGAACTGGTTTCAAACTCAAAGAAGAATCAGACCTGTTTGCCTTTAAATTTATCAGCCGGCAGTTGCTGAAATTGTATATAGCAAATCATTAATGAGACACAAGACATCACATTCAATGTTTTTTGATATCTAATGAAGCAGTGACTGCAGAGTTTAAGAGAGTAAAACAGTTGTGATTAGCCTAAAAAGCTGTTTAGGTGTAATAGTTCCCTCATTGAAACTTGGTTTGATATTGACCAGGCAATATATAAATAATCGATTGCTTTTAAAGCAAAGAAAAAATGATGCATTATTGAAACAGAATTCAATAATGTATATGAACTGTGGAGTCCTCTTTCTGGGAACTTTGAAAAGGTTTTTTTGTTCATTTTTGTTCTTAACACACTGAGCACACAATTCATTTATTCTAACAGTATTTATTTTATATGATAGGGCAAATTTACTTTCAAGGAGAGTTCTTGGATGATCGGATGATGACACCTGACATGAACGAAAACAGAGGTGAAATTCCTTATTGATGAAAAACCTACAGTAGACATTTATTGAAAAGAAATTTAATAACATTATACATTAAAACATTATCTGCATTTTTTCGGTCAGACAGTGGCTCATCTATACTAGGACCTGACAAGGCTCTCGACATCGAATGTGTTCTGGAGAAAGTCCCAGAGAGCAAGCGTGACACAGAGTGCAAACAGGTGAGCTCCTCCCTCATGCTGCAGATCTATCAATATGAGGTTTTCCTTACATCCTTATCCCCACATCTCTGTTCTGTTGCCCTGCCTTGTATATGTGACAGGTGTAGTTTGTGGTTCTGCAGCACAACGTACTGCTGAGGTACATATATGATTTTGTACAGCAGACTGGGATCTTCCCACTCCCCAGACAACACTTTCCTGCTGTACCGTCTGCCATTCTGTAGCCTGTTAAAAGACAGTAACATCCACCATCACGGTGTTACTCTGACACAGATAGATCATTTCATCAGAGGTAAAATCCTCACTACTAATTATTCAGCTCTAATACGCAGTAAAAACACAGGGCTTGTGGGGTAAAATCCCTTTTGTGTTTCAGAAGATGCCAGTTCCGCAGAGATTCATTTTCCTTTCACCCCCATACTGTTCCGTACACTCCTCAGCTATCTGGTGATTGTGGTCTACTACATCTACAGTAAAGACGTGGAGTAAGAAAAAAAAATCCAACAAATGTTTGTGTGTCATTATTTTCTTTTTAAATTTGAGGAAGATGAACATCAATCTTTCTGACAATGATCCAGCGATACGTTTGTTTTTCTTTTCAAACTTGATAACTCTTTTTAAGTGGATAAACATTATTTTTTCCCTTTATTTCCAGGTCACAGGAGAACGTTATGGCCACGGCCACCTGTCTATCTAAGCTGTTGATAGAAGACATCCTTCCAAATGCTCAAAATGTGAAAGGTGCAAATTACACTAGTTCATGGGTATCTGCAGAAGCAGAATATTAACAATCAATCTTAACAATGTTCCACATTGTCTAGTCCCATCGATAAGCAGCTTGTAATTTCATTGCATGTCAGATTTTCTCACATCAGACACCTGTACAAGCGGATTCTGCAGCATTATACGATTACTTTGGAGCTGCACTCAGTAATTGCACTTATGTCAATCCAGGCTTCCTATGTAGGCAGCCAGACTTTGCGGTTGTGGCCATGAAGTACATGAAGAAGTGCTGGGGAATCTATCAGGTTTTTTGCAGGCTCAGGACCACTCACAAAGATGACGTAACCATGACCTGCCGACACCTGTTGTGGATGTTCAAGGTGCACTAAGCGCTACACACATATAAAAATCTTCCAGATCAGATTTCCTCTTTAATAGAAGCGATGATCCTGTCCATGTTGCAGCATCCTTTGCCGGACACCGGAACCTGCAGGTGGCCGTGGGTGGCTTGTAGCTTGCATTACAGAGCACAAGTCTTTCCCTGACCCTGCACCCCAACCTGGGACTTGCTGATTGGGCCGGAGCTTCGGGAGCTGCGTGCTGGCCTGCGGTCCCCACCCCTGGTCATCCCGTTGCTGCTTCCACCTGCCTGCTGTGCTGTTGCCCTCCCTGACCCACCAGTCTGGCCCTCGGCAGGAGGGTCCCCCCTTATGAGCCTGGTCCTGCTCAAGGTTTCTTCCCTCCTAAAGGGGAGCTTTTCCTTGCCACTGTTTGGCTTAAGGTTTTTCTCCCACTAGGGGAGTTTTTACCTGCCATTGTTTATGTAATAACTGCTCGGGGGTCATGTTCTGGGTATGGGTCTCTGGAAAGCGTCTAGAGACAACTCTGTTGTATTAGACGCTATATAAATAAAATTGAATTGAAAAATTGAATTGATGAATTTGCTTTCTGTTGCATAATTCTGCAACATTTCTTCTTAGTATGCTATTATTTTGATTCATTACTACTTTAACGATTTATTGACCACATGCAGTTTTATCTGTTACTCATGATCATCGAGGAATTTTATGGATAGATCTGTGAATTTATTGTGTTTATTGGTCTATGTCTCTGAACCCTTGCCAGGATCTCTGTCTGCTGGACCAAAAGATTACCACAGCAAGATTATTGGAGATCATCGCAGCTGAGACCAGTGAGCCTGAAAACCTGACTGCTTGTCTGGATCAGGAGGTCTGTCTACACTGTTTTCACCAGTCAACTCATCCATCATTTTTAAATGCCAAATGAAGTTTTATGATTCATTAATCTACCCTTCTGTGTGCAACTCTCCCCTTCTGCTGTAGATCACATTCCTGGAGTTCTTTGAGGTACTTTTGGGCTGTGCTGAAGTGAAATGTCCCCAGGATTCTGATGTGGAGCAGGGGGACCGGTCCTTTCACAAGTGTGACAGCAAGGGTGAGAGTGATCTGTGTGAGGTGGAGGCCAGAGAGAGAGAGATCCAAACCAACAGCCATGACCAATCAGTCAGTCCCTCTTTCCAGGTATTGATCTTTATTATTACTGTGTGAAGTAGTTCCGTTTTTGACAGAAATTGTGCATCAGAAAATAATTTGGCTGACAGGTGATCAAAAATGCAAAATAAGATTACATGTTTTTTATTTAATTATTTTGCATTTTATTTGCATGGGGATGTTGGTGTTTCCTGTGCCTGTGCATACTTTAGCTCTCGTCTCAGGTTTGGTGAATGGAGATGTTGAGATGGGTGTGCGCAAGGAGTTGCCTGTGGATGAGGTGGACATAATTCTGGGTAATGGTCTTGCTGGAATGCGGGTGTGGTCTGATGGTCCTCTTCCTAATATAGTCACTCAGAAAATGCCTAGTGAGGGTCAGTCGGAAAGCGTATCGGATGCTGCCATTGTGTATCCAGCCTGTGCCGTTGCACGTGCCATGACCAATGCACGTGATACGCAGAATATGGTCAAGGAGGCAGAGTTGGAAACTGCCGAGGTTTCTGTGACTTTGCCTGAGCAGTTTAAGTCTATGTCACAGACTCAGTTGGTTACAGAACAGAAAAATTATTCAAGCTTAAAGGAACTGTTTGATAAAGTGCTTCCACTTAGGGAGATGAGTAGTTCTGCACACGGCTATTTTCTTCAGGAGGGCTTATTGTTTCGAAAATGGGTGCCTCGTGGAGAAGCTTTTGTTGGGGAACCTATTTTTCAGTTCGTAGTGCCGAGTAAGTTTCGGGACTTGGTGTTGCGAACCTGTCATGATAATGTAGCTGGGCATCCGGGAGTAATGAAAACATATGACCGGGTGTTGCGGTACTGTTTTTGGCCCCGCTTGAAGCGTGATACAGTATATCTGCATATATCAAAACGTGTCACACATGTCAGTTAACCGGCAAGCCAAACCAGTCAATCAGACCGGCTCCACTTTGTCCAATTCCTGTGGTGGGGCAGCCCTTTGAACATTTGATTATTGACTGTGTCGGCCCGTTGCCTCCTTCAAAACTGGGGCATACTTATTTGTTGACTGTCATGTGCCAAGTAACCAGGTATCCGGCGGCATATCCACTCCGAACCATCCCCACTAAGTCGGTGGTAAAAGCTTTGACACAGTTCATTTCAGTGTTTGGGATACCAAAAATTATTCAGAGCGATCAAGGCTCTAATTTCACGTAAGAAAATTTTTATTAACATAGTTTTATGTACAGATTTTTGTGGTGAAAAGAGGCAGCACACTTCTGTTTAAATCCAAAACTAGAACAGCATTATCACTAATATTAATATTTTTTAATGAAGCAAATAATCTTCACCTTCACGACTTTCCTCGGTTGTGGTGGGGGTTTATGGTCCTCCACCCAGCCTCTGCACTCAAACTTCTTGTTGACATCTTCTACCTGAAAACCACAGAGACCATATGTGAAATTTTTCTTGTACATGTTTAATATTAAACAACATTGTCTCTTTATTGTAAGGCAATTACCTGGTAATAAACCATGTCCCAGAATCCCTGCAGGTCTGTACAGGTGGGGATCTTCTCCCCTCGGCCAAGTTCACAGTCGTCCACCAGGCCACTGAACTGCTTGAAGCTCTCTATCAGCAACCTTGCCTGACCAACAGCTGCGCGCATGCGATCTCTCACTATCAGGCAAGAACAAAAATGACACTGAATCAATCAATTGATTTGACTATGAATCGCATTTATTTCCCCAATTAAAAAGCTCCATTAAAAAGAACAGGACCAAATAATGTGAAACCCCACATGTCTAGTGTCATGAAAAGATGCACTCACTTTCCTCTGGGATGGACTCATCCTCCACTTTAGACTCCCAGTGGAGACTAAGTCTCTTCAGTTTGTCTGTCTCTTTAGCAATTTCCGACCAGAGACATTCAGGAAGAAAAACAGCAAACAAGAAAAACCCTTTAAAGCACAATCCTTCAGGCAATTAAAGTCCTAACATGGATGACAAAGAAAAAAAAAAAGTAAACTACCTGAGGTATGGCACATCATGCTTTGATTCCAGGGGGCTGCCTGGAGTTGGCGGGGCTACTGTGAGGGATGTTCGTGGAAGAGATTGGTGAGGAGTTTTAGGGGGAGACTGTTCCCTCAGCTCAACTTGAGGCTCAAGAGTGAAAACTGGTGCAGGTGGAAGATTGAAGCTGGTGTTGGGTAGGAAGAATCAGAACATGGCATTTAGATGAGAATCCAAATCAAATTTTAACCATTCAGTGGGAAATGTCTTCAATAAAAGCTGGAAATCGGTAAAAGGAAAAACAGACCTTGATGTAAGGAAGGCATCTGCTGAGCGAGAAGTGAGAGGCTCCAGCTTGAAGGATGACAAGCCAAAAGGGGCCTGGAAGATAAAGCCTTCTGGAGCAAACGACTTAAACCGGTATCCATATCAGGAGCAGATTCCTTTGGATCTTGATCCACATACAGGGCTTCCTTAGAACAGGCTGGTTGCTTGGAAGGACAAGACGCTTTCTCTGGTTCCTGCACCTGTATCTCATTCAGCTCCGACTCCTGCATAAGGCGGTAACAGAAAACTAACGTGTCAACAAAATCCTAAAACCTTACGCAGGCCCTTGGGAATACTGTGAGGAAGACCCAAAGAAGTGCTCACCTTGGGGGTATCAGTGTTGCTCACAGGTGCTGTATGTTAAAGAAGAGGTATGCAAATGTGGTTTTAAGACTTGAAATGATTCCTTTTCACTAAGAAAAGATAACTGCACAAAACTCTGTGGCTGCTTTTTTAAGATACCTTTACAGTTCCTTCCTCGACCAGACGGGGGCACCACAGGTTTAACTGCTCTGGTCCTGGTGGTTCTTACATCTGAGGGCAGTGATATTTAGCATAGTTGGATTTTTTCTACAACACGAATGTCTATTAAAAAAAAGTAAAAAAAAAAATTAAAGCTGCATCAGCGATGAACGGGCCCTCGCGCGTGCAATTTGCACCAATTAAGGTCAAGGATTCAAAACTAAGTCCGATGACACCACCCACAACTCTTTATGTCAAACCATTCAAAAGTTATGGCAGAGAAAAGTATTCTAGGGGGCGCTGTTGAGCCGTTAGGCCACGCCCATTAATGCAAACCATGAAATATCAAATGTATCGCCAGGCCTGGCTTGCGTGCAAAATTTGGTGACTTTTGGGGAACTATCAAATATGGACCAATCAGATGAAGGGGGGGCGCGCTTTTTGGCGTGTAGCGTCGCCACGGTAACGCTTTTGAAAGAGAAAAGTAAGGCGTGTAGTCGCAGGATGGAGACGCACATTTTGATGTATAACACACCTGGGTGCACGTTACGGTTCGGGCCGTATTAACTGTCGAAGGAATGGCATAAATTGCTCCAAAATTACGTGATTAATTCAGAATGTTCAAAATGGCCGACTTCCTGTTCAGTTTCGGCCATGGGGCACAAAGTTTTCTAGGGGGCACTGTTGAGCCATTTTGCCACACCCATTAATGCAAACCATTAATCACATAACTTGCCGCTGACTCGTGTGCAGTTGCCGGGTCCGTACTGTTGGTACTGCTCCTTTGATGAGGATAAGTGTCGATGCAAAAACTAATTTTTACTGTCCCTCGTTGTTGAAACAGCCACCGCTTCCAAACAATGGCGGACGCTCCAGCCGGCGGAGTTAGTTGTGGGCGTGGTTTCGGCAGCAGAGGCCGACCTATGGAAATCTGCGCCTGTCGTGACGTCACGAAGGATCATCCGGGCGGCCATAGACATATATACATAGACACCTAGACGCCTCATAGACTGACGATGCCTATTGGAGCCGACGTTCAGCACGGCCGCCATCTTCGATGTGCATTTATTTCTACTGAGGAAGGTTTTATCCCCGACTACAATAATCCATAACTCCCCGAATTTTTACCCGATTTTCACACGGTTTGGTTTGTTACAAACGGCAGAGATTTAGTTATGATACAGGATGCTGTCACACATTAAAAATACGTACTTTTATGCTGAAAGACGTATTATGCTGTTTAAGAAAGAGATGTGGTATGGCATATTGATAAATGTATAAATTAATTAATGTTACATTTTAATAAAGAAACAAGTTGGATTGTTCATTTGAATTTATGAGTCATGAACTGTCATTAGGCCATTATGTGAAAGTTTTTATACATGTCATTTCATTCTGTAACACATAATCATACAAGCTCCCATATATACTGTAACAGCTCAGTACATTTTTTTAAAGGCCTGGAAAAGTAAGCATTATAAATCCAGGTTGTATTGCAGCAAAATATTGTATTTTAAAAAACTGGAAATCAGAAAAACCCCAGCACCCAAACAGTGGATCAATGAACTTGCATCATATACCACTCCAGAAAAAATACTGTATTCTATTAGAAAAAAACTTTGACCTTATTTAGGGACCCTCTTTTGAATTGTTTGCCTTTATTGGACTAGCTAATGATCTGAATGTGTTTTTTCAGGACTTGATTATTTACTTTATTATGCATTTGCTCCAGTATTGTTATGCATATGTGAAAAGAAGCTAAATGATTTTGAATGATGTAATGTACTGACCATATGAGGGAGGGAAGGGGAGAGGGCTGTGTTGTTGTATTTATTTATTTATTTAATTATTTATTTTTCTTTCTTTCTTATTAATGTTATTTATTTGTTTTTGTTTAATTATTGTTATGAAAAGTTAAAAAGGGGGAAAATATTGATATTTCTATTGTTATTGTAAATCTTTTTTTTTCTCTTATTGCCCTCAATAAATATATCTATAAAGAAAATAAAATAAATCCAGGTAATTCCAGGGTCTTATACTACCCTGTTAGGCTTCAACTGGGGCTGGGGAGCTAAAACCCCTTGAAAAATAACTGTTTTGCAGCTTCTTGTGTGTGCTGGCTGTAACTGTAACTCTGTAACTCCAGTGTAGTTAATTTAGCCTGGAGTGAGGAGACCCATCCAATAAGAAAAAATCTGTTTTTCATAATAGGTCCCCTTTAAAGAAAATATTGTAAATAAATATAAAACACTATAACTATAAAGTATACTATCAAAAACATTCTAGAAATGTGAAACGTCAATTTTATATTTTGTCTTATTCATTTTTTGGCTTCTTTATGCATTGTTTGTTTCCACGGATTAATACTAATGTTTCAGATTTAAGTTGATCACAAGATAAAAAGGGTAGGCACTATAAGCTACGGCTTCAGCCTACACCTTTTCGGCAAAAGCAATGTTTATTTTACTTTTTTCATTTTGTTTTGTAGAATAACTTGCACAAGACCGAAATAAAGACCATCCATTCAATATTCTTTGCTGATTTTGTGCAGCTATCCAATGAGAATCAGCTGACTTAACCTGGTTATCCACCTTGCACGGTCAAGACATTAAAGGTATAGTTTGCAATCCTATTCAAAAACATTTATTGTTATACTGGGTGAAATGGTCCTTCCATCCTGAGAGTAGCCAGTGAATAATTTGTTCAGAAAAAGGAAAGAAAAACATCCGGCTAGGACTTCTGACACAAAGTGTTTGGAAAGATAAGCCTAATTAAAGCTGCAAGCAGCGATGAACGGGCCCTCGCACTCACGGCCACCGCCCCCCATAAGCATATCAGAAACGACACCACCCACGACTTCCTATGTCAAACCATTCAAAAGTTATAGCAGAAAAAAGGGACAACCAATCAGAAGAAGGGGTGGGGCTAATTCAGGCCAATGAAGGTCAAGGACTCCATACAGAATCTGATGACACCACCCACGACTCTCTATGTCAAACCATTCCAAAGTTATAGCAGAAAATCGGGACAACCAATCAGAAGAAGGGGCGGGGCTAATTTGCACCAATTATGGTCAAGGACTCAATACCGAGTCCGATGACACCACCCACGACTCTCTATGTCAAACCATTCAAAAGTTATAGCAGAAAAAAGTATTCCAGGGGGCGCTGTTGAGCCATTAGGCCACGCCCATTCATGCAAACCATGAAATATCAAATTTATCCCCAGGCCTGGCTTGGTGACTAGCCTAGCCGCGGGGCCAGGAAATAGGGACAACCAATCAGAAGAAGGGGCGGGGCTAATTCAGGCCAATGAAGGTCAAGGACTCCATACAGAATCTGATGACACGACCCACTACTCTCTATGTCAAAACATTCAAAAGTTATAGCAGGAAATAGGGACAACCAATCAGAAGAAGGGGCGGGGCTAATTCAGGCCAATGAAGGTCAAGGACTCCATACAGAATCTGATGACACCACCCACGACTCTCTATGTCAAACCATTCCAAAGTTATAGGAGAAAATCGGGACAACCAATCAGAAGAAGGGGCGGGGCTAATTAAGGCCAACGAAGCTTAAGAACTCATTACAGAGTCCCATGATACCACCCATGACTTCCTATGTCAAACCATTCAAAAGTTATAGCAGAAAAAAGGGACAACCAATCAGAAGAAGGGGCGGGGCTAATTCAGGCCAATGAAGGTCAAGGACTCCATAAAGAATCTGATGACACCACCCAGGACTCTCTATGTCAAACCATTCCAATGTTATAGCAGAAAATCGGGACAACCAATCAGAAGAAGGGGCGGGGCTAATTAAGGCCAACGAAGCTTAAGGACTCATTACAGAGTCCCATGACACCACCCACAACTTCCTATGTCAAACCATTCAAAAGTTATGGCAGATAAAAGTATTCTAGGGGGCGCTGTTGAGCCGTTAGGCCACGCCCATTAATGCAAACCATGAAATATCAAATTTATCGCCAAGTCTGGCTTGCATGCAAAATTTGGTGACTTTTGGAGAACTATCAAATATGGACCAATCACATGGGGGGCGCGCCTTTTGGCGTCTAGCGTCGCCACGGTAACACTTTTGAAAGAGAAAAGTAATGCGTGGTGTTGCAGGATGTAGACGCACATTTTGATGTATAACACACCTGGGTGCCCATTACGGTTCGGGCCGTATTAATTCTCAAATGAATGGCATATATTGCTCCAAAATTACGCGATTAATTCAGAATGTTCAAAATGGCCGACTTCCTGTTCGGTTTCGGCCATGTCGCCAAGAGACTTTTCTTTAAGTTGTGACGTGATACAGGAGTGTACCGATTTTCGTTCATGTACGTCAAACCGTATTATGGGGCTTGAGGCGCAAAGTGTTTTCTGTCTGAACTAATCAGATAGAGGGTGGGCGCGCTTTTTGGCGTCTAGCGTCGCCACGGAAACGCTTTTGAAAGAGAAAAGTAATGCGTGGTGTCGGAGGATGGAGACGCACATTTTGATGTGTAACACACTTGGGGGCACGTTACGGTTCGGGCTGAATTAACTTTCGAAGGAATGGCATAAATTTCGCCAAAATGACACGATTATTTCAAAATGGCCGACTTCCTGTTCGGTTCCGGGCATGACGCCAAGAGACTTTTCTTTCAGTTGCGCCATGATACAGGTGTGTACCGATTTTCGTGCGTGTACGACATACCGCATTCTGGGGCTTGAGGCACAAAGTTTTCAAGGGGGCGCTGTTGAGCCATTTTGCCACGCCCATTAATGCAAACCATTAAATATCAAATTTTTCGCCAGGCCTGACTTGCATGCAAAATTTGGTGACTTTTTGGGCATGTTTAGGGGGGCAAAAAGGCCCTCCTTTCGTCAGAAGAAAAAAGAAAGAAAGAAAGAAAGAAAGAAAGAAAGAAAAATTCCTACAGATACAATAGGGCCTTCGCACTGAAGGTGCTCGGGCCCTAATTATTTGGACAGAATACAGGTGGAAGTCTGTATATATATATATATATATATATATATATATATATATATATATATATATATATATATATATATATATATATATATATATAATATAGTTTTAAGCAAGGAAGTGTAAATGCCATGGTTCGGGGCAACACAGTGACCATCGAAAAGTGTACAAGGAATTCTTCACTAAATCAGAAAGTTGTAGATGAAATTAAGTGCTTTTATCCAACAATGTACTGTATACTGAAGCGAGGTAGAATTAATTGAGCCTTTCATTGTCAGTAAATCTACCAATTAATGGCTAGAAAGAAAGAGATGGGGATATCAGGAATCTTGTAGTCAAAGACGAGGTATTGATTCTGTTGAGATGTTGCGTAATGATTTTAAAAGAGGCAGTGGACGTAAGAAATGTCATACATTACTCACCTTAAATAATTCTCTGTTGAGAACTTGGGAAACCTTTTTGCTTGTCAGTGTAACAAGTTGTAGATGTTATAGAGTAATAATTTTAAGGCATAAGGTGGAAAAAGGTTTTTGAAAAATGTTATGTTTTTTGGGTAATTAATTGCATAAAGTTAGCCTATATGATTAAAGAAAATAAATAATTATATTTTCTCAGTAAGAAAGCCAACTATCAAATTGGATGTCCCTAGTTGTATACCAGGAGAGAGATTTTAAAATTAGCTGTCTGACTGCCAGTGTAAGGATTGTTGAGGTGAAGTAATGTGACTCAGCTGCCTCCTGAAAGTGCTGAATTCATCTCGTAGATTGCTTTGAAAGCCCTGTAAAGAGATGATTGCCGTTATTCAGTTTGCTGGAGACAAAGGCATTAACAAACCTTTCAAGGTCATATTTTAACGTTGTTTTTTCTGACTCTTAGCGTGATTTTAAAGTTTAAAAGCAAGTTGTTTCTGATCTGATCTTGCAAAGGCATTTTAATGCAGGAGTCCAAGATAATTCTGAAACTTTTACTACATTCTTAACTCTAAGGTAAAAGAGCAAAGGATTCAAGGTTGGAGCAGGCTTCTTTTGTTCTTTCGGTCCCTCGAGATAATCAGGTTGGTCATATCTCTGTACTGTCATTAACTTGGAAAAAAAATTGCTTCCTGCATGAAGTTATTAATTTTCTCAGGACTGTGACAAAGATTTAATAGGTCCATAACCTATATTTGCATGCCATCTGCATAGTAATGGTTGGCTGCATTATTTTGAGTGGTTCTAATTAATGGAAAATTAGAAGGGTTGAACAATCAGGTTCCTTAAAAGGACCCCTGTGGGATCCCATATGTAATGGGCATTTGTGCTAAAACAGTTATCAAAAGAAACAAAGCTCCTCCAGCCATGAATATATAATTTGTCTTACCCAGTTCACTCTTCTACGAAAACTAAATTCCATGGTCCACTGCGATAGAAAATTCAGCCTTGGCTAGTTGATTAAATCCAAGCTGCTGAGAGCACCAAAACAACAGGCCAAATGTACAGACTGGGAGTCTGCTCAAAAAAGATTAACACTGACCTTAAAGATGTTTTTGTGTACTCGAATCGTAAGAATGAATCATCCTTTTGGGTGTAAAATCAGTATGCTGCCTTTGTCACGTTGTCATTCTGCATCGAGAGGCCTCATGTTCTGACCTTTTTTGCATGCAATTGTTTAATTAAACCTACTGAAATCTGGATCATTTCTCTTATTCTTGGTAACTTGGTAACATTAAAGAGCATTTGATGGGTTTTTCCAACAGTCCACCAAATCAGAGGCATCATTTTGGATCAGTAATACCTGAGCAGTGACTTTGCCTGAGTAACTGTTCCAGTAAATATCACTTTTCTATCTGAATAGATACCACCCCCCAACAGTTTTATATCTGGGGTGGTAGTCTAATGGCTACAGTTGGCATGGGTCTGGAGGACCCAGGTTCAAGCCCCGGAATGGCAACCGAGATGAACCACCTTAGGCCTCTGAGCAAGGCCTTAACCCTAATTGCTCCATGGTGTGTGTCTCTCAGATGTAAGTCGCTTTGGATAAAAGTGGCTGCTAAATGACAGTAGTAGTAGTAGTAAAAACATTTTGATTTCAGTTGTAATAGGTTATACAATGGATCTAGTCTAATCTCTGAAAAGATCACTTCATGATGCAGGCCACAAGTGCTTTATGCTCTGATGCCACAGTTTTGCTTATTTGGCAGGCCTCTTAAAAAAGGAGTTACATATTTAAGCAAACCACACAAATGCACAGGCACATTTAGTCGATCTTTCTCGTCTTGAGCTGAAAATCACATTTCAGCTAAACAACATGTCATCATGGGCACAGCAGCAATGAGAGTAAATAGAATGATGCAGCAGAACCTGTTTTGATTTTCATTCTGATGTACTTCAGCATAACATAAGGCCATTTATAGCATAATGGGTGTGAATTCATGTTTCATATGTGTAGCTCTGAATCAAGTTCCTTGTTGCTTCACCAACAAGCACACTTCAAGATTAAGATACTTTCCACATACAGTTCAGTGCACAGCAAGGGCTGCAGCACAGTGTTATATGATCACTTTAACAGCCCCTGTAATCTCAGCGGATCCTCTTAGAACAGAAGTTCAGCAGACTGGATGAATCAGCAGTTAGAGGTCATTGTGCTGTTATTTACTGGATCAGTTTACTCTTGACCTGAGAAAGCAGAGTCGCAGTCAAGACATGTCTTTCTTGAGGTGGGAGTTAAAAGCTTGAAAAAAGGCATAAAAACCAGACCTTGTACAAATTTAAAGCAACTTCAGCATTTGCTTGAATAATACATGGACAGCTCAGTGTCTGGGTTCCATCACCTCACGTAACACAGAAAAAGACCCTTGAGCAGGGGTCTTTTCCCGATATAACTCTCAACACTAATAACAATCAGTCAAAGCAGTGTTTAATTTTGAACTCCTCTGCCTCGCTGCCAGCGCTTGTCTATGCGAGCGTCCGTCCACTGTGCATTTGGCAAGACATTCTTGTTCAGTGCATACAGACCCTCATTTTTTCCTACTATGGTATGTTCTCCAGCCTACAAAGACCAAAATGTCATTGCTTCATGGCATCCATCAATGATATTGAAGAAGTTGTCAGCAGTTGCTTTCTTTGTGACATATTTGTAAAACAATAAATCCTTATTTAGCAAATGTGATTGCAAGTCTATGCAATAACCAGACAGTAAATTGCGATCAGTGTCCCCGTCCACTTGCAAGGCAAAACAGGTGTCTTTCAGTTCTTTTGAGCTAATCTTCTAGGTCCTGTGTAATAGTGCATCGACGCCTTGTAATGGTGTTGGACAGGATAGGATATCAAAGGATATCACTTTAGCGATGCATATTTTCACTTATCATAATTGACACCATATCCAGAGCAGCAGTTAATATGAGTTCCTCTGTAATCGTTTGTGGTTTCTTGGACTCAGCAATTGTGTGTGCAATCTGTTCCTCCTATTCCGAGTTTTCTCTTGAGAAACCCGTATGGCTTATTGATATGACTGTCTGCTGCTAGCCCTTTGGTCTTTCCTAATCTCCAACCATATTCGTTGGGAATCTAAGACTAAGACTTGCATCATCAGATTTCAACAACCTTGACAACAACAAACAACAAACAACCTTAAACAACCTTAAACACAACCACTAGAGCCCCAAACCAAAGCAGCGAGAGGGTACGAATGGGCAGTAGGGCATGCCAATATCAAAATTTCCTGAAATTTTCTAGTTGATACTACAATCTGACCTATTACAGGCCGCTCTAGCCACAATCTCCCTGGATGAATGAAAGCAAGAGACTCCTCTCCCCCTCGCCCTCCTCTCCCCCTCGCCCTCCTCTCCCCCTCATAACACCTGTGGACCTAAACCAGAACTATACCGAGCCGGCTGATAACATCAAGGAGAATGGCTGAGGAGTAGCTCTGGGGCATAGTTCACAGACTTACCACTCATACAAACACTCACACACACACATGCACATAATGATAAATACACCTCCCTCATTATCCATTGCCTTCCCTGGCTCCCCCAGTATCACCCCTCCCAACACAGTAAACCAGGCTGAAACGCTGCGCCAGGAGGCTGCAGCGATCACACAGGTGACCTGTACCTGGAACCCCCTCCACCCTCATTACCATCCACATATGCTTGTATGATGTTGTTAATCGATGAGTATGTTGCCTTCTGTGCTGAGGTGTTGTTGCACCTTCATACTCTGTCTTTACACAGTGAAAATGTATTTTCCCCTCCTCTTTCCCAGTGTCATCCTTTCTTAGCTAATGATGAGTGTGGAGCCTACGGACTGCGGCCTCAGCACCTGTCTACCTATGTCTTATGTGTCCATTGTTGTGTCTCTTTTTTTGTTCCCTTGAATGGGCTGTACTGGAACAAATTTTGTTGTGTCTGGCCGCTGAGTCAATGACAATAGAATGTATTTGAATCTGAATCTGAAAAATATGCCCTGTTAAATTCTCAAATATTGTACTTTTTAACCCAGTTCTCTTTCATTTTTTTCACCCCAGGGACGCATCTACCCTCCAAACCTACACTGTTTAAATTGCTGGTAGATTTGCTGTTCCACATCCCTAAAATAAGTTCAGGGTGTACTGAGGGGCAAAACATTAGTTCTGCCTGACACATCTTCTGACCAGGGGCCTGTACTACGAAGCGGGATTTGGGGTTAGCGAGGTAACTTCAGGTTTAACCCTGGGTTACCAGAAGAGTTCCTCTCACGCATGTGTTGGGCGTCGCCCATATATGCCCATGTGAACTCTGAACTTATAAATGTATAGGAACAATTTCAGGATTATGAAGAACAGTAAAGCCAGACTTTGGCCCTTCTTCCTGAAGTCAGTTTTATGACCCCCTGCTGCTAACCTCCTGGGGGGTATTCCAAGAAGGAGGTTCAACAAACACTGAGTTAAAGTCTCATCTTGAGGTTAGTTGAACCCATGACGACTAAACCCGCTCAGTTGGTTCCAACACACCGGTTATGAATCAACTCAATTGGTTAACCCAGAGTTGTGCGAGTCCATAAAGACATCATCTATCGAGGGTCGAAAAATGGAGCAGCAAGTCCTCCTGGAGGCGTATGAGGAGGAGAGGGCAGTGATTACAAAAAAAGTAACACTAATACATCTGCCAAAGCACCTGATATGGCAGAGGAATTACTGATCGCGTCAATGCGTAAGTTTAGGCCATTATGTGAATTTCCTATTAAACAATGGGCAAATTAATCGAAAAAATAAAAATAAAAAAAGTGAAAACTGTCAACTGTATTTTATTAATTAAAATGATTAAAACAGATTGGATCACGCGCTCTGTGACCATCTGCCATGTCAACCTGCTGCTGAAAGGGAGCGACCGGTACCGGCTCCTCCGGTACCGGCTCCATGCAACAATTCTATCCCAGCCCTGTCTGGACAGACCCTCAGCCTGCGCAAGCACTGAAACCTCTCCTTGAGAATCCCAAAAGTCATCTCAATTTCTCCCCGGGATCTGCTGTGAGTCACGTTGAAGCGCGTTTGCGCTCCAGCATCTGGATCGGGGTACGGGGTAATGAGCGTGGGGAGGCACGGATATCCTCTATCCCCCAGGAGATAGCCATAAAATTATCCTGCAATTGCACATATAACATAAAGTTAGACACATTAATATTTGCAAAACTGATCAATATAATATTAGTAATATAACGCACTCTGTAGAAATTTGATGTTCAAATTTGATTCCCTACATCCTGGCATCATGCACAGAGCCTGGCCATCTCGCCTGTTTGATATTAGATTTGCAGCATCGCATATCATCCTGGCAAATGAAAAAATATGTTTTCAAACATTAAGAGAGCGCTCAAAAATAAAAGCAGCTTACGGTTCCATTATACCTACTTGCACATGCTGTGGAAACCTTTCCTGGGCGGGTATTCCAAAGGAGGTTTACTGGCTAAACTGGGTATGTTAACTCAGGGTAAATGGTAAACCTGCATGGGATTTCCGTTCCAAAATGGTCAGGTTAAGTAAGTCACCATGGTAACATAGGCTCTGAACCAAACCTGGTAGGGGGTAGGTTTTATGCCGGTTTTGTTCAAATAACCCAGTTATGTTCGGGTATTTAAGCGCAAGTTCAGGAGGGCTGCTGCGTAACTTGTTACACAATGGCGTTTCCCTTTGACGAAGGTCGCATTATTGATAGAGAAGCCCAAATTGTTCGTGCAATTCACCGTGAGAGGGTGATAAGACCACGGTATGACATCTTATCTTTCCCCGATGAGCATTTGCGGGAGCGCTACCGTTTTTCAGCCGAATCCATGCTGTATTTAAATAACCTTCTCCATCCATATATTGAAAATGTTACACATCGTGGGTCTGCCCTCTCGTCGCTGCAAACAATGTGCATTGCTCTTCGGTTTTTTGCGTCTGGGAGTTTCCTCTACAGTGTCGGAGACGCTGAACACATAGGAAAAGCAACTGCCTGCAGGTCGGTGCGTAAAGTGTGCCTTGCGCTAAAGCGCTTCATGCACCGTTTTATTTGTTTTCCTGGCCACAAACCAACGAGGGTCATTAAGACGGAGTTCCACCAACTGGCAGGTAAGCATTCTCAAATATGCACAGAAATCTTTGCTGGTTAGATTACATTTAATGAGCATTGGCTTTATTGCAGGCTTTCCAAACATCATTGGATGCATCGATGGGATGCATGTGCCAATCAAAGCACCATCACAAAATGAGGCTGACTTTGTCAATAGAAAAGGTTTCCACAGCATCAATGTGCAAGTAGGTATAATGGAACCGTAAGCTGCTTTTATTTTTGAGCGCTCTTTTAATGTTTGAAAACGTATTTTTTCATTTGCCAGATGATATGCGATGCTGGAAATCTCATATCCAACGTGGAGGCGAGATGGCCATGCTCTGTGCATGATGCCAGGATGTACAGAGAATCAAATCTGAGCACCAAATTTCTACAGAGTGCGTTATATTACTAATATTATATTGATCAATTTTGCAAATATTCATGTGTCTAACTTTGTTTTATATGTGCAATTGCAGGAGAATTTGATGGCTATCTCCTTGGGGATAGAGGATATCCGTGCCTCCCCACGCTGATTACCCCGTACCCCGATCCGGATGTTGGAGCGCAAATGCAGTTCAACGTGGCTCACAGCAGAACCCGGGTCAAAATAGAGATGACCTTCGGGATTCTCAAAGAACGGTTCCAGTGCTTGCGCAGGCTGAGGGTCTGCCCAGACAGGGCATGTGATATAATTGTCGCATGTGCCATATTGCACAATTTTGCCACATTGCGCAATGAATTCACTCCAGTCGTCGAGGAGCCGGTACCGGAGGAACCACTTCAGCAGCAGGCTGACATGGCGGATGGTCATAGAGTTCGAGACCAAATATGTTTAAATCATTTCAGTTAAACACAGTTGACGGTGTTGACTTTTTTATTTTTTCAATTCCTTTTCCCATTTTGCTTAATTTCCTGAAAAGAGAAACATTGTATTAAAGTTAGAATATGGAATCACTGACAGGTTGTTCTGCACATCATTTCTCTACCTCAATTTTAACTTTTAGATACTCCATCTCCAGATCAGCCTTGGCTATCTGGCGCTGCAGATGGACCATCTCCAGATCAGCCTTGGCTGTCTGGCACTGCAGATGGACCATCTCCAGATCAGCCTTGGCTATCTGGCGCTGCAGATGGACCCTGTAGAGTTCCTTTGCCGACATCTAAAATAACAAAGCAGCCATGTTCAGCATTTGATGGAGTTTGGCTCATTTACGCATAAACTATGATTATTTCTTACGTTGCTGTATTGATTGTAGCTTGTAGCCGGCTCCTCAGCATCTGCCTCGTTATCAGTCTGAAGTACAAATTCATTTCACTTAAGTGAAGACTGAACTGTAGGTTGAATAATTTGAAATTGATCACGGCAAAGGCTTTACCTCTGTAGAGAGTGTTGGTGGCTCCTCTATGGCCGACAGTGTTTGTTCATCCTCCTCCTATGGGAAACAAAATAGGCTACTGGCTGTGGGCTTGATTAATAGCCTAAAACACTGAAACAAGGACTTACAGCAGCAGTATCAGCATCTATGGGTAGCTGCTCCACCAGCAGCAGTACTCCACCTTGAACTAAGAGGTTGACAAATTGGTCATTTTCGTGTTAAAGCAACACTTAACACACAAGGAGGTTTTTTTATACAATATGGTAATTGAAAAGATAATAATCGAATATTCCAATTGAATATTTTATATTGAATAAGCCTAGGAAACAGCAATAGGTCATACTGGATACATGAAGGGCTGACTATTAGGCGTAATTAGGAATAATACATTGGACAAGAGGGTTGTGCTCCTCCTGGGAGGTGGCCGGCTCTGACGACGTCCCCCCAGGAATCCCCTCCATCATCGGCCGGCCCCGATTTACAGAGACTGCCAGCTCCTCGACAGGGGTGAGGGGCTCAGTTACCCCTGCGCCCGTCCTCCTCGCCTCTGCAGTCTTCTTATTAGCTTTAAAATAGATGCATCTTGTTGGAGCATGACAATAAAAGGCCCATATGGGAGACATGGTATCCGAAAAGAATACTTACCAATTTGGACAATGTTCTTATACTTCATTTTAACCTGTTTCCAGGTTCTCTTCTGCCCACCGGGGTTGCATCTAATAAATAAATCATTCAGTGACAAGTAGTCTGCATTAGAAAGCATCATATTAATTAGGAAACAGGATTTAATTTAATTTAATATAAAATTCACATAATGGCCTAAACTTACGCATTGACGCGATCGGCAATTCTCTGCCAAGCCATATCACGGGCTTTGGCAGATGTATTCGTGTTACTCTTCTTCATGATCACCGCCCTCTCCTCCTCGTACGCCTCGAGGACGACTTGCTGCTCAAGCTCAGTGAAGTAGGTTGCTCTTTTGCGGGCCATCTTCTCGATTTTCGACCCTCGGTAGATGATGTCTTTATATGGTCACCGGGGACGCGCACAAATCTCGGTTAACCAATCGGGGGTTAGTTGAGTTAATTCATAACCGGTGTGTTGGAACCAACTGAGCGGGTTTAGTCGTCATGGGTTCAAATAACCTCAAGATGAGACTTTAACTTTGCCAGACTTTAACCATTGACTCTCGGTCTCAACTTTTCATCCGGAGCTCCGACTCCCACTTCACGTGTCCCCGGTCCCTGGGAGCTGGAAAGGGGGGGAGAGCCGCTTCGAAGCTCGGGCCCTAGCCCAGGGTGAGACCCGTTCCTCTTTCCTAACTTCTCTCTCTGCTCTCGAGTTTCTCCTGGAAGGACCTCTGGCCAGCTTGCCCCGCGCAGACCGAGACGCATCCCGCCGCCCCGTCCGGGGCCACGCGCTAGCCCGACAGGCACCCGCGCTCTGAAGAAGTGGACCGGCCCCGCGCACACCCGAGACGACGTGATAGCCTCCGGACCGGGGGGGAGCGCCGGCTGCTTCACGCTGCACCACCGTCCTCTTTTGATTCCAGAGTCAGGAGGAGGAGCGGTAGAGGCGGGAGACCTCTTGGGTTGGAGACTCCAACCAAAAGACCCGGCAGGAACCCCTGATCGGCACCCGGAGACCCGAGGAGGCGTGAGGTTTTGAGACCTGGGTGTATTAGTTTAACTGGGAGTGTTTCAGAGCTAAATCTGTATTCAGAGCTGAGATTACATCAGCATCATTATCATGACTGTTGTCATTAATTTGTAGTCACCACTTTCTGCTAGTCATTCATGCTTTAAAGCGCCGTTTCGCCAGTTGATCACGGTTTAAACACCGGGATCACCATCCGGTCTGATTGCACGTGGCGTGGTTACAGCCATCTTTAAAAACTGCAGCCATCTTTATGCAGCCACAATGTTTTACACCGTAGATGTTCTTTATCATCTTTGTTATTGCTTTGATTTCTTTTTTTCATTCCATGCATTTAACTTTCATTTCATTTTTATTGATTGTTGTTTTCCTAGTTAATTAATGGTTTTATAATAACGTAGTGTGCCATCAGGATTTATTCGGGTATTTATTTACATCTTCTTTGATACCCGTATGTAAATAAATTCTGATTGATTTTTAATGAGTGGTTGTTGTTATTTCATGCAAGAGTTGGTCACAAACTGATTGTTTGAGCAGCGCCAGTGTTCGGATCTCACTCCTTCAATTGTTATTCTGTAAGTGATAGTAAGATTTACTGTTCTGCAGGATAATCCTAATCATATGAGACTGATTTTCTGCTGTTTAATTATCATTTTTCCCTGGATTAAGGCCCTGGGGTGGTGCCCCTACGAGAATTATTATCATTTTGGTAATTCAATTTGATAAATAGTCAACTTTATTAATTATTAATAATTCTTTAATAGAATTATCATTAGCCTTCGATAACTGACCAGCTTAGCTACCTGAGTTGCACAACACATGGAACAAGAACATGTAAGTGTAAACTTCTTGTGAAAACTCTATTTCACTGTCAAGGCTCAGTCATGCAGCTAGTATAACCTAGTTAACTTAGTCAGCCAGCCAGGGTTACCGGGTAACACCATTACTATGCACAGTTTTGCATCCCTGCCGCGAATTACCATGTGATTTCTATCAATCTTTGATTTTAAAGTGTCTTTACTGAGTGTTAAGGGGTTGAGTTGCCGCGCGGTGACCCAATTCTAGCAGGGATGCAAAACTCGGCATAACACCGGTGCAGTTACAACAATTACCAGCAGAAAGATGCTGCTGCTTCAAGTCCTCTGTATGAACCGAACTGAACCTACATTCAACCAGAATGACCCAATTTATACAAGCAACCACATCTACTAACATTACAACAAAATCAACAGTTATTGGGCTACTTATAAACGGTTTATCCCATACATACACCCCAACATCTGCCAAGTAATCTGTAAACTATTTAGCAGTTTTAAAACAGTATTACAAAGTGCACAGATTTAAGCTTCAGGCCCCAGTATAGTTGTTAAAGGTAGCCAAGTGTGTGTGTGTATGTGTGCGTATGTGTGCGTGTGTGTGTGTGTGTGTGTGTGTGTGTGTGTGTGTGTGTGTGTGTGTGTGTGTGTGTGTGTGTGTGTGTGTGTGTGTGTCCATAAGAGAGCATATCTGCATGTATCATATTGACTCATAACAGGAAGCATTACATTAATCTTTGTTCTTACTGGTATTTTCTTCTACAGCAAGAGCTGCAGCAAGGTGCGCATTTGTGGAGTACCCACATTATCCAGCGGATAAGTACCAGCAGGTACAGCAAGAAGAATGCAGCTTCTGTGGTTGCTGAGGTGTGTGGGAGGGGTTTCAAGAGGCCGGGAAGAATGACTTCTGGAAGCCCTCAAAGAGATTCTGGTCCATCACTGGCAGCGCAGGAGGGGGAAGCAGTGCACCACTAATACTGTGCATAGTGGGGATGGTCCACTGCTGACCTCGACTGGGGCGGATGTGAGAAGGTAGGGATACTGGAGAGGATGCTCTGTCGGACAGTCAAACTTCGAATTGAGGAGGAGCAGTGTGGCTTTCGTCCTGGCCGCATAACGGGGGACCAGTTCTACAGGATCAGCAGGGTCCTGGAGAGTGTGTGGGAGTTTGACCAACCAGTCTACAGGCATTTGACTGCATCCCTCTGGGACTACTGTGGGGGGTTCTCCGGGAGTATGGGGTGTCGTAATCCCTTATATAGGCTGTCTCATCACTATATCTGGGGTCAGAGCTTGGTCCAAGTTGTCGGACTTATTTCCCTTAGGGGTTGGACTCTGCCAAGGCTGCCCTTTGTCACCAATTCTGTTAATTACTTTCATGGACAAAATTTGCAGATCTGGTTTGGTGGCCTCAGAATTGGGTCTCGGCTTTTTGAAGATGATGTAGTTATGTTGGCTTCATCAGGCCAAGACTTTTAACTCTTGCTGGAGGGGGTTGCAGCTAATTGTGAAGCAGGTGGGTTGAGAATCAGTACCTCCAAATCCTAGAGCATAGTCCTCAGTCAGAAAAGGGTTTCATGTCCTCTCCAGGTCAGGAATCCAATACTGCCCCAAGTGGAGGAGTTGAAGTATCTCAAGGTCTTGTTCACTCGTGAGGGAAGAATGGAGTGGGAGATTGAAGAGGCAGACTGTTGCGGAATCCGCAGGGATGCAGGCTCTGCCATGTTGGGCAACAGTCCTATGTGAACATGGGAAGCCTTAATTTGAACTTTAAGGCCCAGCTCTTAGGGCCTCACTCTGACACCAGCCTTGATTTTCTTACAGCTGACTGCATGGTTTGAAACAAAGGAACCTCCACAATGACTCAAAGCCCGAGCAGGATTTGCATTTACGGCCCTTCGGTGATAAGGAATAGCACCCTCATTGGGCATAGACTCCAAAACGCAGGAGTGGCCGCTTGACGATTTATGGCAGTCTGGGCCCAGGTATGAAGAGCAGGCTTCACACTCTCTCTTTCTCTTTTTCTCTTTTCCTCCTCTCTTGCTTCCAAGATCTCTTCTGCCTCGGACCTGCACACGGTCCCATGGAGTTCTCTGTGAGCTATGAAGAAGGCCACAGCTCCTATTTTAGCATGAAGAGCTACTAGCTATAGGCCGGCCTTCTCCATTATTGTGACTGAAGAATCGTCCATGGCAACCATAGTCTGGAGGACTGCAACGAGTGACCCACGAATGTTCTGAGCCCCAGATGAGTCGAACAAGGGACCCTTGCATGCCTCGACGTGAACGCCTTTGGACCGAACTGAAGCCACCTTTTCTTCAACTACAAAGATCTACATAAGAGGCTGTTTTGTGTCTGGGTAGAGAAACATAGTTAACACATTTAACTAGCGTACATTTGTGTTGTGAGCCAGACTGCTGATCCCGTCACAACTGTGTTTATTAGCTTGTTTGTGTGTTTGTTTATTTTACCGTGTATCTACTGTTGCATCTATGTTGCTGGATCTTGATGACATTCTTCCACAATAGAAAACAAAGCCCTTCCTCATTTCCCAGTTGAATGACCAGATGTGAAGTTATGACACTATGCCACTAGTACCTACTCGGCTCTACTCATCTTAGCTCGGCTTGACTCAACTTGGCCTAGTTTCTTTTCAATAACAATTCAGCACCTGGAGCAGAAGTAGGAGGTTGGAGTGAAGCTGCTGTGACGTATTTGATTTTGTGATCTAAATGAAGAAGACAGCAACACTAAAGATGTAGAACATGGAGGAGGTGGTATATGTGCTGCTGGGTCTGTGGCTTGTGTTTGATATCAAATTAAAAAATGAGAGTGAGAGAAGCTTCAAGCGGTGACGTTTTTTTTTTTTTTTTTTTTTAGTTCGTCTAGGCGCTGCTGAAAAGACCGTTGGTAGCCGCGAGCAGCTATGAAGTGACAAAGCTCCTGGTAGATCTTGTCGTCCCTTATCGCCCATCTAGATCCCTTTTAGATTCTCTCCTCAGCCACCAGGTTAATGAACATCTATACATCAGTTGCTTCACGAAGCAGACTTTTGCGCTGCCATTGCTTGTCGAATAAAATGAAGAAGCCGCCGTCAGAGTCGCTCTTTTGCTGATGTCCGCATCCTGACTCAGACATCTGACGGGCCAACCCCCTGACCAATCGCTGGCATGTAGTGTGATGACATCAGATTCAGCCTGACTTGGGAGAGTAGTTACAGAAAAAGTTTCTACTCGGCACGGCTAGAGCCCTAGTGGAAAAGCGGCAAACTGAGGCGAGGTGAGTCGAATCGGGCGGAGTAGGTACTAGTGGAAAGTGCCTTTAGTTTCACATCGGTGCGTCTCTGTGTGGGAAACAACAGAAGAACTTGGCTTTCCCGTAGTGAGAAGTTATTTTAGTGTCTTGGGTTTCACTATTCCTCTCTCATCCTATCCTATTGACCCCTTTTCATAACAATAATTAAACAAAAATAAATAAATAATATTAATAAGAAAGAAACTCACTCATCACTCACTCATCTTCTCCCGCTTATCCGTTACCGGGTCGCGGGGGCAGCAGCCTCAGCAGGGATGCCCAGACTTCCCTCACCCCAGACACTTCCTCCAGCTCTTCCGGGGGGAGTCCGAGGCGTTCCCAGGCCAGCCGAGAGACATAGTCTCTCCAGCGTGTCCTGGGTCTTCCCCGGGGTCTCCTCCCGGTGGGACATGCCTGGAACACCTCCCTAGGGAACGTTTGTGTTGTTTTCACTAAAAGGTGTTTCAGTCTGTTTTTTTTGTTGTTTTTGCCCTAAATATCCCCAACTTTTGAATGTGATTGCATTCTGAATAGTTACACTGAAAAGTAATCTCAGTTAAAAACAAACACTGTTGATTATTTCCCAGTATTCTTTCTCTATTCTAAGAAAGAAAGAATAAATAAATAAATAAATAAATAAATACAACAACACAGCCCTCTCCCCTTCCCTCCCTCATATGGTCAGTACATTACATCATTCAAAATCATTTAGCTTCTTTTCACATATGCATAACAATACTGGAGCAAATACATAATAAAGTAAATAATCAAGTCCTGAAAAAACACATTCATTAATGCAGTAGATGATTCAGATCATTAGCTAGTCCAATAAAGGCAAACAATCCAAAAAGGGTCCCCAAATAAGGTAAAACTTTTTTCTCTAACAGAATACAGTATTTTTTCTGGAGTGCTATATGATGCAAGTTCATTGATCCACTGTTTGGGTGCTGGGGTTTTTCTGATTTCCAGTTTTTTAAAATACAATTTTTTGCCACAGTACGACCTGGATTTATAATGCTTACTTTTCCAGGTCTTTAAAAAAATGTACTAAGCTGGTACAGTATATATGGGAGCTTGTATGTATATGTGTTACAGAATGAAATGACATGTATAAAAACTTTCACATAATGGCCTAATGACAGCTCATGACTCATAAATTCAAATGAACAATCAAACTTGTTTCTTTATTAAAATGTCAAATTAATTAATGTATACATTTATCAATATGCCATACCATATGTCTTTGTTAAAGAGCATAATGCCAAGTCTTTCAGCATAAAAGTACGTATTTTTATTGTGTGACAGCATCCTGTATCATAACTAAATCTCTGCCATTTGTAACAAACCAAACCGTGTGAAAATCGGGTAAAAATTCGGGGAGTTATGGATTATTGTAGTCGGGGATAAAACCTTCCTCAGTAGAAATAAATGCACTGGGGGAACATTGGGCACCCATCCAAGATGGCGGCTGCGCTCAACATCAGTTCCAATAGGCAGCGTCAGTCTATGAGGCGTCTACGTATATATATCTATGATAAAGCCTCAGAGTTTGTTTTTCACTGCATGAGACGAAATCTCGTCCGCCATTTTGAATCACGCGAGACTCAGACACCACGTGACTTTGTCAGCCACCTTTTCTTTTGCCTCACCATGTGTTGGAACAGCCATTGTGACACACACACACACACACACACACACACACACACACACACACACACACACACACACACACACACACACACACACACACACACACACACACACACACACACACACACACACAATTTGGAATTTGTTCCAAATGTTGTTTCACTATCTTTTAACACTTGTGTAAATACATTCTGATGAATTTGAAGGAGAGACGTTATTTTCTGTTTATTTTATACACATTTGTCACAGCTGCTGGTTGCAAAGGTCTGTGCTCAGACTCCTTCCTTCAGTGTTATTCTGTGATGCCACCCCTGGCAACAGGGTGGCAAGTATGGAATAACAGCTATTTTTTTTAGCTTTTCTATTTTTTTATTTTTCCTGATAAGTCAGGTGGTGCCCCTTTTTGATTGATTCATTTTGGTAATTCATTTTGATAAGTATCTTCTTTATTAATTATTAATAATTATCCAAAGACAAATATTAATAACTCTTTAATAACAGAACCAGCACCCCCTTTGTGGCACAACAGCAACAATCTGTCATGGTGAAGAAGGAGCTGAGCTAAATGGCAAAATTCTTGATTTACCAGTTGGTCTATGTTCTTACGCTCACCTATAGTCATACAATGTGCATAGTGATAGGCATATATATAGGATATATATATATATATATATATATATATATATATATATATATATATATATATATATATATATATATATATATATATATATATATATGAGGGCTGAATTCTACTATTATATATAAATACATACACACATATGATGCTTCATTGTGGTTTCCATTCAGTCTCCCTACTTACTTCAACACAGATGTGTTTTTAATGATGAAAATCCCATCGTTTTTTTTTGGTAAGGGTTTTTTTTTCATCCATCTCCATGTCTGATAAAATAATTGTTGCAAGATCAGCAGTGAGTGTACTGGCCTGTATGATCAGGAGTGCTGCACAACTTGGTAAATTCTGCTTATTTCAGCTCATGTGTCTGATAATCGTTGGCTTTCAGCAGAAATGCACCCACATATCAGCACATCTCTTTTTTTTAGACACATTTCACGAGGGTATCTCATGTTCCATAATACTTCACATCATAATCTGACCATCTGAAATAACATATTAGAAAAGATACAGAACTTTTACCCCACTTTGATTGTCAGGGTGTCTTTGAATTCAGCCCTCTGGTGGATTGTAATTTAGATTTCCATCAAACGATTTGGCATCCTTTTGTTCCTAACACATTAATGTATCCATATCAGTGAAAATAACCAGCATCTTTTTTTTCTGTCCTGACATTAAGTATTTCAAAGTTTTCCTTTAATTTTGTTTTGTTTTGAGTAGTGTACACAGTATATATAAAAAGGAATAGTGCACAAAATGCACATAAAATGTGCATTTTGACTTCTGTAATTAACCTCTCCCCATACCTGAATAAATCTGAACTGTGAGCATCTCCTTTGTTCTCCTGCATCTAGAATACCTTCAGATTGTCATAGTTTGATACTTGCCCGTGTCTAAGTTCTGGTTTGACCTTCCTGTTTCCCATCGGCCCTGATTGTTGTCACTTGTGTCTCGTTAACCCTTGTATAATTCTGGTCTTGTCTTTCCCTTGCTCCCTGCTGGTCCGTACTGTTTCCTCCCTCCGCGTTTTCTACGTCAGGTTTTGGTAGTTTTATCTTGTCACGTTCATGTTCTGGTTTTTGTATCCTGCTCGGAAGCACTTTGGTTTCGTTTTGGACAAATAAATCACTACTTTTAGGAACTCCTAAATGCAGGCTACTCCAACTGCACCCTGACATAGATTCAATCTTCTGTTCAGGCAAAAATAAACAGCAGAACATCCAACCTCAACTTTCCTCCACTGATTTTAGAATGAACTCAAATTCCTAATCACCGTAAAATATTATCTAAAATTTGCAAATTAATTGCAGTGAATAACTTCACAATATCCCTCCCATCAATTAAATGGGAACAAGATCTAGAGTTTACCTCCAATCTGGACTTTTGGTCCAAATTTGTAAAAATATATTTGTATTTACAACTTATACCATACAAAGTAATTCACAGAGTTCACTTCAGTGGAAATAAATGCCCCAAAATATGTACACACTGTACACAAAATGTAACATAAAGCTACTTACTTGATATATGGGACTGCACACAGTTAAAACTTTCTGGTGCAACATTACAGACTTTCTTTGCCCACTTCTGGATTGCCACATCACTACAATAAAGTCACCAAGCTGCACCCATCACTGTCTTGTCTTCTCTTTCCTGCTCTTTCATGTTCCAATGTCCGTAAGTTAGTCCTCTCTTACAGAATGAAATTTGTTATTTTTAGGAGTCAACAAAATATGGTTTACTGTCAAGAGGGCTGGTGAAGGAAACGCACTCTCCTACACACACATGCACAAAAAAGAAAAAAAAAAACAACTTCTGTTGCAAGACCAGAATGCTTATACTGTAAATGTGGCTTTCAGGTTATGCAGAACTTGGTATTTACCATCAATATATATGCAGACAAAGGGGGAAATAAATAAATAAATCAATTGAACTTGTGGAAAGGTTTAAGTTGTTAGCAACAATTGGGAATAGTTAGGAACACTCCCAGGCAGCTTCAGCCCTCTATACCCCGATTTTTCATCCAAGGACACTACGGGATTTAGTGATTCCACCTCAGATATCAAGGTGAGGTCTCCATTTGAAAATGATCTTTATATAGAAACAGACGGTGTCCTCTAATGTAGATGAAATTCCCTCTTTCTCAACAATTTCAGTTTTATGGAAATAGAAGGGCGTCTTGACAAAGAGGGGAACCACATGTGCCGAAGTCCCAGTTACATCTTAGCATGTGTTCTATCTAAATTATTTTATTAAATCGCCCGACAAGCCAATTACCTCCTGCTTCTCCTCGATGGTCTCCCTGGACCTTTTTCATTTACTCCCCCAGACGGAGAACAGCGGGGCGCCAGGCAGCTCTCCTTCAGGGCCAGCTAGTTTTAGAGCAACCTACTTACAGATGTCAGACTGTTTCGGTGTTTAAGCACAGAGACGACCAACTTACTTCGTAAAGATTACAGTGTGTCTCAGTTTCCTCTCTACTGTCTGTTTCACTGCTGCTGGCCATTTATTTTCCTCACTTAAAGGGAATTTCTGTCATCTCAGGCTCCAATTTTCAGTTGCCTGTACAGAGCATGTGCACACATGCTGCGGACCAACCGTGCAAGAACAACCATGACCACACTTTTTGCATGTGCAACTCTAAACTGGATTAATGTGAGTTGCACCCTTGCAGAACTGCTGGTCTTATTTTTCAGTAATTTTTTGTTAGCGTGAATGAAAACAATGAAATATGGCTATTTTAGATGCCCTCGCACCCTATGCTTTTATCAAATCAAATATTTGACTTTGCGTAGAGGGCAGAACTGATCCATGAAAGGTGTGGCATCTATGGAGATGGGATTAAAAGACCTGGAACACATTTTTCCTGCCACGGGACTGTAGATCATGAGGTTGGCTGAAAGAGTCCACAGTTGGACCGATGAGTGACAACAACTGCGTAAATGTAATGCAATAATATGGAGCAGTGAAGTAGTTTTATTTGCATCTTTGAAGTTCTGATTTTTTTAAGGAACATTCAGGAATTAAAAAAAACGTATTTGTGCAGGAAGTAGTTAAAGGAGCTTGAGGCTCCTTTTAAGAAATGAGACTCTCTAGCGCCACCCTTCACCACGACGGCCGTTGGGGGTACTGCAGCCAACAGTGAAGCCGGCACGGGAGAACGGGGAGAACGCACATGCAGCGTCATGTGACGTCACATCCGCAGGACAGCGCGGGAAATTCAGGACCGAATTGCAGCACATTTTGCAGCACACAGCCTGTTCAAGGCAAAGGAGAGATACGCTAAGGGCTCATTCTTTTGGGTTTGGAACGCTTCATCTGACATTATTACTAGAAAACTTAAAATGTATACGGATTTTTTTCATAAATCTTGCCACAATCCGGCCTCACGCTCCTTTAAGTAGAGTAAACTTTACGCTCCTCACAATCAAATGGGCTGATCACAGTTTGAATTTCACATCTTGAAAATACAACCAATTCTAATCACATTAGACATTCTAATCAGAAATTATTTTTTTCATAAATAAAATCTTCAGTACTGCTTGCATTAATTTGTCTCTAAACACAGAGTTGAGAATGTACCTGTCATGGTCACAGTTTCATAGGTTTTTTTTACTGTGTTACTGACTCTCCTGTCATCTAGATCCTGCCACCCTCATCAGCCTCATTCCCTTCACCTGTGCTTCCCCGGCCCAGCTCCACACCTGGTTTCCCTCATCAGTTTCCCCTTCATATACCGGACCATTTCCTCATACCTGTTGCCAGATTGTCGAGTGTTTTTGCCTCGCTTTCCAGCCTTCCTGTTCTGTTCTGTTTCTGCCTGCCTGTGACCCTGCATGACTCCTGGTTTTTGGATTTTGCCTGCCCCTTCGGATTGTTTGCCTGATCTGCCTGACTACCCGGTTTTGACCCCTGCCTGCCTTGGACCTGAATAAAGCCTCTTGGACTCTGACCTGCCTGGTGTTGTGCATTTGGGTTCTCTGTCCTGTCTGAGCCGTGACAGTACAATCTGGCCAAAAGAATGAACCCAGCCAACATGGACCCACCACGTAAGGACGAGGATTTATAGGATTTTTTTTATGGGGACCAAGTGGCGTTCTACCACCGTACGGTGAAGGGGACAGGGACATGCCCCCAGTTCCAGCCTGTTGCTGTTCCCGAGGTGGTCCCGGACCCACCCCAGTCTCTTCCCCCTTTCTGGGGAACATGCCTGGCTCTGGGTGGGCCCAGGAGCCTGCAGGCTCAGGGGAGGCAACGACGACGGCGTCAGCGCCAGCGCCAGCGCCAGCCCCAGCTTGTTTCAGCTCCAGCTCCTGCTCCCGTTCCTGTTCCAGTGGTGGTCCCGGACGCACCTGTTCCTGTTCCAGTGGTGGTCCCGGACGCACCTGTTCCAGTGGTGGTCCCGGACGCACCTGTCCCTGTTCCAGTGGTGGTCCCGGACGCACCTGTTCCAGTGGTGGTCCCGGACGCACCTGTCCCTGTTCCAGTGGTGGTCCTGGACACACCTCCCCATGTTCCAGTGGTGGTCCCGGACGCACCTCCCCATGTTCCGGTGGTGGTCCCGGACGCATCAGCCCCTGCTCCGCAGCCAGCGCCCAGGCCCCCCCCCGCCCGCCCTGGGTGTGGACTGTTGGGACATCTGGGATCTGTCCCTTGAGGGGGGGCCAGCGCCACGGACCTGGGCTCCCCCGCAGCCAGCTCCGAGGACCCGTGTCCCCCCCCAGCCAGCTCAGAGGACCCGGGTCGCCCCTCAGCCAGCTCCGAGGACCCGGGACGCCCCTCAGCCAGCTCCGAGGACCCGGGTCGCCCCTCAGCCAGTCTCTGTTCCTGAGGCGGTCCCGCCGCCAGTCTCCGTTCCTGAGGCGGTCCCGCCGCCAGTCTCCGTTCCTGAGGCAGTCCCGCTGCCAGTCTCCGTTCCTGTGGCGGTCCTGCCGCCAGTCTCCATTCCTGTGGCGCTCCCGCCAGTCTCCGTTCCTGTGGCGCTCCCGCCAGTCTCCGTTCCTGTGGCGCTCCCGCCAGTCTCCGTTCCTGTGGCGCTCCCGACAGTCTCCGTTCCTGTGGCGGTCCCGACAGTCTCCGTTCCTGTGGCGGTCCCGCCAGTCTCCGTTCCGGAGGCAGTCCCGCCAGTCTCTGTTCTGGAGGTGGTCCTGCCGGTCTCTGTTCCCCTTCCTGAAGCGATCCTGGATGGATCTGCCAAGCCCCCAGACCGACCCCCGGACCAGCCTGCCAAGCCCCCAGACCGACCCCCGGACCAGCCTGCCAAGCCCCTACACCGACCCCCGGACCAGCCTGCCAAGCCCCCAGACCGAACCCCTGAGTTTTTGCCTCGCTTTCCAGCCTTCCTGTTCTGTTCTGTTTCTGTTAAAGCCTTTTGGACTCTGACCTGCCTGGTGTTGTGCATTTGGGTTCTCTGTCCTGTCTGAGCCATGACAGTACAATCTGGCCAAAAGAATGAACCCAGCCAACATGGACCTACCACGTAAGGACGAGGATTTATGGGATTTTTTTTATGGGGACCAAGTGGCGTTCTACCACCGTACGGTGAAGGGGACAGGGACATGCCCCCAGTTCCAGCCTGTTGCTGTTCCCGAGGTGGTCCCGGACCCACCCCAGTCTCTTCCCCCTTTCTGGGGAACATGCCTGGCTCTGGGTGGGCCCAGGAGCCTGCAGGCTCAGGGGAGGCAACGACGACGGCGTCAGCGCCAGCGCCAGCCCCAGCTTGTTTCAGCTCCAGCTCCTGCTCCCGTTCCTGTTCCAGTGATGGTCCCGGACGCACCTGTCCCTGTTCCAGTGGTGGTCCCGGACGCACCTGTTCCAGTGGTGGTCCCGGACGCACCTGTCCCTGTTCCAGTGGTGGTCCTGGACACACCTCCCCATGTTCCAGTGGTGGTCCCGGACGCACCTGTCCCTGTTCCAGTGGTGGTTCCGGACACACCTCCCCATGTTCCAGTGGTGGTCCCGGACGCACCTGTCCCTGTTCCAGTGGTGGTCCCGGACGCACCTGTCCCTGTTCCAGTGGTGATACCGGACGCACCTCCCCATGTTCCGGTGGTGGTCCCGGACGCACCTCCCCATGTTCCGGTGGTGGTCCCGGACGCACCTCCCCATGTTCCGGTGGTGGTCCCGGACGCACCTCCCCATGTTCCGGTGGTGGTCCCGGACGCATCAGCCCCTGCTCCGCAGCCAGCGCCCAGGCCCCCCCTGCCCGCCCTGGGTGTGGACTGTTGGGACATCTGGGACCTGTCCCTTGAGGGGGGGCCAGCGCCACGGACCTGGGCTCCCCCGCAGCCATGTTCCGAGGACCCGTGTCTCCGTTCCTGTGGCGGTCCCGCCGCCAGTCTCCGTTCCTGTGGCGCTCCCGCCGCCAGTCTCCGTTCCTGTGGCGCTCCCGCCAGTCTCTGTTCCTGTGGCGCTCCCGCCAGTCTCTGTTCCTGAGGCGGTCCTGCCGCCAGTCTCTGTTCCTGAGGCGGTCCTGCCGCCAGTCTCTGTTCCTGAGGCGGTCCCGCCGCCCGTCTCTGTTCCTGAAGCGGTCCCGCCGCCAGTCTCTGTTCCTGAGGCGGTCCCGCCGCCAGTCTCCGTTCCTGAGGCGGTCCCGCCGCCAGTCTCCGTTCCTGAGGCGGCCCCGCCGCCAGTCTCCGTTCCTGAGGCGGCCCCGCCGCCAGTCTCCGTTCCTGAGGCGGCCCCGCCAGTCTCCGTTCCTGTGGCGCTCCCGCCAGTCTCCGTTCCTGTGGTGGTCCCGACAGTCTCCGTTCCTGTGGCGGTCCCGCCAGTCTCCGTTCCGGAGGCGGTCCCGCCAGTCTCTGTTCTGGAGGTGGTCCCGCCGGTCTCTGTTCCCCTTCCTGAGGCGATCCTGGATGGATCTGCCAAGCCCCCAGACCAACCCCCGGACCATCCTGCCAAGCCCCCAGACCGACCCCCGGACCAGCCTGCCAAGCCCCCAGACCGACCCCCGGACCAGCCTGCCAAGCCCCTACACCGACCCCCGGACCAGCCTGCCAAGCCCCTACACCGACCCCCGGACCAGCCTGCCAAGCCCCCAGACCGAACCCCTGAGTTTTTGCCTCGCTTTCCAGCCTTCCTGTTCTGTTCTGTTTCTGCCTGCCTGTGACCCTGCATGACTCCTGGTTTTTGGATTTTGCCTGCCCCTTCGGATTGTTTGCCTGATCTGCCTGACTACCCGGTTTTGACCCCTGCCTGCCTTGGACCTGAATAAAGCCTCTTGGACTCTGACCTGCCTGGTGTTGTGCATTTGGGTTCTCTGTCCTGTCTGAGCCGTGACAGTAACATATTTTCTGAAATATTTAAAACTGAGTACCAGAACTATTTAGTTTGACCTCTGTTATAAAGAAGAAAGAAAACTGAGAAGTTACAGAGAGCATGGATGGAAAAAAAAAGCCAGGAGAGAATGCTAAAAATTACTTTTGCTCTGGAGTTCAGAAGCAGATCTGTATTGTTGGACCCAATCTGGTCATGTTCGGCACTTGTCATCCGGGTCAAAATGGTCACGGGAAACAACGCATTACCTGCTAGACACAATTGTCGTGTATCTCAGTCCTCCAACACAGTTCCGTGACAGCTGTGAGGCGACGAAAAGGCACACATTTTCAACTGTGACGCTCAGGAATCCCAGAAGCAGGAGGGTTTAGGACGCTGCAGCAGCTCCTACTGATAGACAGGTGTAACAGTTAAAAAATGAAGAATTCCATATTAGTTGTAGTTCTTGTTCTAATTAGATCATACTGTCATACTTTTGCCTGTTTCTGTTATTGTAAACTTGTAATTTTGTTTGTTTGTTTATGTATTTGAGCACATTGAGTCCATGCTCATCATGTGAAATGTGCTTTATAAATACATTTGCTTTGCCTTTGCCTTAAAAGCTCTGTTTGATTGTGCCACTTCTACTTCCTGTGTGGTTCTGGGGCATCCACCCCCCCGCCCATGTTACTGTCAGTCACATACCGGGACAGCAATAATTGGAGGACCTGTCTCTTTTTAAACTGAATTACATCCCTGAATTAAAGCTGCAAGCAGCGTTGATCGGGCCCTCACACTCCTGGCCAACGCCCCTCCCTCCAGGTCCCCCCAAAAAGAGAATATTCAAAATACGATAAATTAAAAAAAAAAAAAAATTAAACAAGATTTATCTTCTCATTACAAGCAAAATAATCTTGTTCCACTGGCAGATTTTTCTACTTATTTTAAGTGAAAATCTACTTGAAACAGGTTAAAATTGTTGTTTTTTCTAGTGATTAGTCTTGTTTTAAGTGTAATGAGATTTCTTTTGACTAAAATGAGACATTTTAACTAGAAATAAGACAAATATTCTTGTTAGGATTTTGAGTTTTTGCAGTGATCCATTTTACTTATCCTGTGAAGGAAGTTCAGAAAAGTGTTTTTTATTGTTGTGTTTTGATGTATTTGATGTAAGCCCAGTGGATATTTAAAGCTTACAGAAGGCTGTATTTAACTGCTGCGGCCAGATTTCGACCCAATCGTTGGTCGTGCCTCGTGCAGTATACGTGGGGTAACGACGAGAGAGTAACACCTCACGACGAGCTCCCGATCACAAATCGTGTGCTCGCAAGAAAATCCTTCAAAATCCTGGTCGCTCCTTGTGAAAGAGTTGGAAGACGCCAAAAGACTGTCGGTTTATCTTGTTTACCCGCTCCAACCAACGTTTCTTTGACTCACGGTCTTTCCTTCTCTCCTCCGTCTCGTTTTTCCTCCCGGCCGCTTCTCTCCTCTCTCTCCTTCCGGTCCCATCCGCCACCCTCTCCTGGCTCCGCCCACTTCGATTGCTGATGGATCCCCACAGGTAAGTAAACTTAAAACGTATTTATATTTTTACATTTAAACGTCACATTTGTCTTCTTTAACAGGCAACCAAATAAAACGAATGAAAAATAAATAAATAATTATTTCTTTTATGTAATTTTACCATAGGGTTACAAACACATTAAAGAGCATTTGATGGGTTTTTTCCACAACAGGGCCGATCCTTGTTGCAGTCACACTTCCACCTGAACACCACAGTGCTGCTCGTGCTCATGTTGACCTCATCGATGTCATGCACTGTTGAGCAACAAGTAGTGCTGTTCAGTTATCAAAGGTTAATAATTATCCTTTAACAATTATTAATAATTAATAAAGTAGATTACTTATCACATTGAATTACTCAAAATTACTTAATCATTTTTCGGGGCACCACCTAGGATTCAACTAGGAAAATGACAACAAAATTAACTTAACAACAAATCAGTCTCGAGGTTAATTATTCTACACAATACAACTGAAGGATGAAAATCCAAACGCTGGCTTCGTCACCCAACATCCATCTCAAATGCGCGTATAATAAACAAGGACGACTTCTTTCAATCAGAAATGTATTCACATCAGTCAGGCAGATGGTAAAAACAACACTACGGGTAAACTCTAATGGTTCGCTACAGTTACAGAGACAAAAATGAGATAATGCAGGTCTTCCGATCATCCGTGTGTGTGTGTGTGTGTGTGTGTGTGTGTGTGTGTGTGTGTGTGTGTGTGTGTGTGTGTGTGTGTGTGTGTGTGTCAGTCAGAGCAGCGTTACGTCGCACGGACACGCAGTCTGGGGGCGGGTCACGCTGCGTTACGTGAGCAAGTAGCCTCCCGGAGGGCGGACCACAGCACGTTACTGCCCGAAAGGAAAGTGGCGGAAAACGCAACTCTGACCGTGACTAAAAATGGTGAACCACCACGTGAGCCTGACGCGTTACCGTGTTTAATCAGAGGAGAGAAGGAGAAGCGGATCAGCGGACCGCGCTCTGGCATCCACCGGCTTGCCTGCGGGGTCTTCAGCGCGTCACACAAATGCGCGGCTGCAGATAGTCACATCCGCAGCCGGAGAAATCAAAACGGTTGTGAGCTCTAACAGCCGATTTGACTGATCGTTCCACGGGTCCCACTGGGGAGTCGGGTCGGGAGTGAGATCACCCGCCCGCTCTGAGATTCAACCGGGAGCCGCGGTTCCATCACTCGGCGTGAAAGCTCACGTGACAGGCGTAAACAGTACAATCAACGCATCACACAATATATAAAACCCAATAAAAAGAATGAAAACAACGCAAAACACCTTAAACTAAGTCTGCCCAGACGCTAATTGCCTCTTACTTGGAATTCACCCGGGAAAGTGGCGGCGTCTTCAAAGGGGGGGGGATTTAAAGCTCCCAGGCACGTTCAATCCGTGGCGCGGTCTTCGCTTCTGAGCGGCCCAGGCGGCTCCCGCCTCACTCCGTCCGGCTCTGGAAAAGGAAACACAAGCGCCGTTGCAGGACCGGGCGAACCTGTTTAACGACCCCCAATGGCTCCTCTTTTGCGGCCGGTGGCCTGAACCCCTGCGTTCTGGATGCTCCGGGGAAAGTCCTTTGCTGGGACCGAGGGCACGGGCGAGTCAAGCTGGACAGGGCGCTCCGGGGCAGATGCAGCGCTGATTGAAGGCAAAGAGTCACGGTCCGCGTGCAAGTTCGAAATCGTGACAGGCTAGAGCCGGGACTAGAGGCCACTCAATGGGTCGTTGCACCGGGAGCAAAAAGGAAGGGCAAAAATGAAAAAAAAAAAAAAGGGGCGAGAGACGGAAAAAACTGGAGCTGAACCCCAACCTGAAGCTAGGTGCAGAAAAGAAGAGAGGAAAAAAGTCTTTTGGGGGCTCCAGTATTTATTTGTTCTCTGACGTCACACAGTCCCAGGGGGCGGCTTCTACTGTAAAAGTACAGTCCCCCCTCAGGGGACCACAGACCCCTTGGGTTGTGGAAATTTCCACCGTCTCCCTTTGTTCTGGCCAAGGGGCAGGGGTCATAAAACTTTAGGTTGGCTTCGGTCAAAGGCCCGAAATTTGGCCTTTAGCCTGGTCAAAGCCTTACGGTTCACCTAATCACACATGTCATGAATTCATAATCACCCCATGATTCCATCATCACACACAAATTCATAATCATATGGGCGGTGGTCCAACAGCACCATTACCGTATATCATACTTTTCTTGCCAATCTAGACAGTACTACACTTTTGGAAAACATTTGCCATAGTGGTAGAGCTTTTAGATGTGTGTCTGATACATATGTGCTGGAACATGTTTTTATTAATATTTCAGTATTTATTATTCATTCCTTCAAAGAACCTTGTCACACATCTGAACAGCTGCCGTTGGCTGAATTACAGTGTTCCCACTCCTGTAAAAGTCGCCCAAAACGCCTATCCAAGGCATACCCAAAGTAAATTGAAAGCTGTTCTTGAACCGTTTGAAGTACAGAGAAGGTTTAGGTCTCTTTTGAAAGGTAACACTCTGAAGTTCTTCCCCCAACTGTCACTGTAACTACTACTATTATTCAGTAATCTCAGTTTGAACACACTGAAATAGGTTTTTATTTCAGCCGGAAATTTCTTTTGTAATCAGATGTCTGCAGATGAGTGAATATGTTACTTATTAGCTGGAAAACACACTGAGACCACAGCCTGAAGCCTTATCTAGCGAAAGTTCAAATTTGATAATACCACAAAAAATGAGTATTTTACACATGACTATGACTATGTCTTACAAAGATTTTTATTATAACAATAACGTCCCATGGGCATAACTTTTGAACCATTGAACATACAATCTCAAGGCTTACATCGTTGTTTTCAGCATTTCATTGGCTATACAATGGCGCCCATCTTCTGGGCGATTGCAGCAATTGCCTACGTTTTTCTTATGACAAAAAGCCGGACGTGCTTATCCCGCCCCAACACAGGCGCTCATTCGCTATGAGGGGACAGGAAGCTCATATATTGCCGGATGACCTGTCAATCAATGTAGAGCGTATGCTCCTTTTTAGCATCGCGGTCTCCCATCTGAAAACGTGCAGGACGGAGGAGTTACAGACCTGTAAACATAACATGTGCTTCTCCGACGGTCGAGATGAAGAGCGGCTGTTTGTGGATATTTACTGGTATAATAATGTATTTTGGACTAAATACTTTACTGGATAGGATCTACGGAACCTTTTCTGAATGTAACCAGATGATTTTTGTGGGAATATTTTTGCCTGGACTGTTCCAAGAGCCTCAAAGGATAAGTTGCCTCATCTGCGCAAATTTTGTTTGTTTGTTTGTTTGTCATGTCGATATGTACCAGCTGCTATGATTATAACCTGAAATGGTTTATATTGCTGGAATCACAAGAATCTTAGCTTTCTAAGCAAGATTTGTAAGTGTGGCGAGGCGTAGTGCAGAGGGGGGAGTTGTCCAACAACGCCACCTGGGGAATTGCACCCCAGGAAATAAACTCGACTCGGTACTGGGTCTACTATGAGGTCACACAGATTCGTTACACCAAGTAAAAGAGGACATGAGACGGACTTCCAAAAATGTATAAATTATTTTTATTTAACAGTTGTTTACTAAAATGAACATGTTCTCTGCGACCTGAGTGTCTGCTAAAATCACAGTAGGTTAAGGGGGAAATAAACAAAAAAGGGGGAACAGGGCCAAACTCAGGGAGGTGGACAGATTAAAGAAACTTAAAACACACAACACTACAAACCAAACCACCACGTGCCACAGCAACTTAAGGGATGTGAGATGGGACCACTACCAGGGAGTCTGCCACGCACTACCCAGCTCCTGTCCAGGGGGGAAAGAAACAAAATTAGGTGAAGTGACACTCGAGGGTTGGGTTATACAAATATTTAATAGGGCCTATTCTAAAACACTCCCACACAACATTCACACCCACACCAACATAAAGAATACAAATTAATTGTTTTAAAGGTAAATACAAATACTTACATTTACTTATATAATAACTCAGCTATAGGTGGCTACCCATAGCTCAATAAACAAAATCAGAAATGTACCCAAAATAAAACTAAACAAATAACCAGAGGTGACTCAAAAAAAAGAAAATAAATAAACAGAAAGAAAAATGCTTTAAACAGCTGGCCCAAGGGGGAACCGGAAAGCAAATTAATTAACCAAAAATAAAAAGAAATAACCCAACAAGCAAAGAAACAACACAACAATTGCGGTGGGGCTTCAGTCTGATGCTGCGTGGAGAGCCGCAACCAGAATTAAAACAATGTCGTAGAAGACAGAGTGAAAACGGAGCGGCTGCACCAAGGCTGGAGGCCGCGGAGGTTTAACTTGGATGGCCGTGATGGTCAGCAATAAGCTGTGCATCCTCGGAGCACAGGAGGAGAGACAAAACCGCTGCAGATTCCGCAGCTACAGCAGAGGGCAACAGCTGTTAGCACAGGGCTACTATAGCCAACAAAGATAAAAAAAAAAAAAAGAGCATGCTTACTGATAGAGAGCTTTAAAAGTCACGATCCAGTCCCAGTCTGCACAACAGCAGAGAGGGGACACCACACTTCCTCCAGCTGCAACCCAACTGACACGACCAACACTGAGAATAACAATCATGGCGGTTGTTAAACCATAATGTGCCATAACTTTGCCCAACGTTGACACACCCACACTCACCTTGCGAACGACCAAACAATAATCACGCCAGCACCAAGCGAACAGAGCACGCCAAACAACCAGAGCACGCCGACACAGGGCCTTTCCAGGTCAATGCCAGGGAGAGAATGCGCCCCGCAGGAGCGCAGTGCTTTAACAGGTGATGCCAATGTACAATCAAGCACAGGTGATGCCGATTGAGTGGGAGGGGGTGGAGCAGAACAACACCCGACCTGCCACATAAGGTTTGTACAAGATTTGTAAGATTTGTAAATGACCTAGTTTTGTAAATTTTGGAGTGAGTGTGCATCGAATATGGACTCGGAGCGGCAACTGTTTTTAACAGACCATAACTGTTCACCTTCAGCACTTCAGCATTCAATGAACAATGGCATGACATAACAGTGATGTAAATCTCAAGGAAATATGCACATTGTAAACATGTAGGTCATTATCTTCATTATCTTTAATACTTAGATTGATCTTGTCTGCAGTTTGAGCACTTAATTGGCTCAGGTAGACGTTGATAGTGGACTTAGATGTTTACAACCCGTTTTTAAGAACGGTAGCATACTAGACAAAGCCACCGCCTGTCTCTGGAGTCCTCTAATTTAGTGTTTGATGTGAGCCCACCTGACTAGTTGAGAACTTCCTGAATTAAGTCATCTTCATCGTTAAGCAGGTCCAATGTAAGGTTGAAAAAAAAAAATGTGGATGCACTTCAGTGGGCAGAGGCCTTGCAGTGTCTGGAGGAAAATATGAACGTCTCCACTCTGATGTGGGGATTTGAAGTGCCAGTTCCCTGCAGCCCTGAAGGGCTCACTGAATAATATTGTTTTTAACAAACCACCTTTTTTTCCCTGAATTGTTTGGTTATTATCGAGTTGAGAAATCGTAACAAATGCAAAAATAAAAATGCAAAACAAAGTTGTTTTATATATTATATGACCTGCACATGTCACTTACTCATAACTTGTGATGCTCCTCATTCAGGATTCCGACAACTTCTCTTCTTCATATAAAATAAATTCAACCAGCCGCAATGGAGCCAGTTTGTAACCAGCCAGGACTCAATTTAACGGGAGCAAGACCCAGAATCAGCTGGTGCAGTGAAGAATTTATGACATAAAACTAGTTGGACTGTCAAACACCATGGTCTGAATCGTTTGTGTGTGTGTGTGTGTGTGTGTGTGTGTGTGTGTGTGTGTGTGTGTGTGTGTGTCTTTTTGCTGATGTTGGTATTTTGGAGGCTGTGAAGCAAAACTGACATCTCCTCGATTGTCTGGTTTTAGTGCAATGCACCTCACTTAGCCATGACAGTGAATGCATTTAATTGCAAAACTCTGTGCATGTGTGTGTGATTTACTTTGTGAGTTAGAGTGAGTTATTTGAGTCATTTGTTGGAGAGTGTGCTGTTTAAAACACAGCTCTGCGTAAATTGCTGTTAAATTAAACTCCAAACTGCATTGAAGACTCTTGACTTGTCTGTGCCGAGCTGCTGCGATCACGATTGGCTCTTTGACTCACTCTGGAAATGGCAACTACTGCAGACGTTATCTGCGTGATCGGAGCTGGATGCTGAGGGGCCAGATTACCAGACTGCCGCGTCCACTGTCCTCTTGAATACTCAGTGTGTCCTATTGAAGGCCGCTGTTGGGAAACAGTGAAGTGTAGGAACGTGACGCGGCTGTTCCTTAAATAGCTCAGACGTACAGCAGTGATGCAGCACGTCGCCCTGAGGACCCAGAGGAGAGGGATGTGTGCTTAGCAGGAGAGAGGAGTTGTGTGTGGAACACTCACCCTTTGAAATAATTTCACATATAAGTCATTCTGCTTTGCCTTTAAGGCTCCACGTCAGAGAGTCATTTACCAGGAAAAGCAAACGTCAAAAAGCATTTAAAGCGTATATGAGAAAACAAGCCCCCAGCCTGAGAGCTGCAGAGGATTCAATAAAAGGAAGAGGCGTTGGGGAAACACTCTCACAACTCACTGGGAGAAAATAGATCATTTGAAACAACCGTCCATCCATCCTTCCACCTGTTCATTATGTCTATTAACCAATCATCCATCCATCAGCGTAAATCTCCTACCCTATCCATCCATTCATCCATACTTCCATCAGTTCATTAAGTCTATTTACCAATCATCCATCTATCAGTGTAAACCTCTTCTCTAGAATATCCTTCCATCTGTTTGTTCATCAACCATCCTCTTTTCTATCCTTAAGTAATCACCCATTTTCTTATCCTCTAGCCTATTCTTGGTCATGGATGGATGGGCGGATGGATGGATGGATGGATGGATGGATGGATGGATGGATGGATGGATGGATGGATGGATGGATGGATGGGTGGATGGATGGATGGATGGATGGATGGATACCTCTTGGCTGCCAGGACACCACTTTTTGCCGCATATCTGTTAACAGATGTTGGCATAAGCTTTCCGGTAAGTCAACATGCAACTTAACTTAATGTTTTTAACGTATTAATACTTAATATATCCCAAAATTCTTTCCACATTTCTTTGTTTGGAAAAAAGTGCTGAGCTAAATTGGTCCTATTTGTAGTATTTTTATTCATAAGGTGTTTCTGTTTATTCAGTTGTTTCTCTTCTGACAGCTCTTTACTACAAACCGGATTCGGAAAGTTGGGAAATTGTGTAAAATGTAAATAGAAACAAAATATGAATAAGATTTGAAAATCCTTCTCAACCTATATTCAATTGAATACACTACAAAGTAAACATATACATATTCATACATTCATGCATCCACACATACACACACATAGCCACACATATGCATACACACACATTTAGCCACACACACACACACACACACACTTACTTTGCTTATGGTAGTCCATCGTGTCCGATGATGACTTCTACTTCTTCTGTTGGTGGGTTCTGAGGTGACTGAAAAGTCCAATGCGAGAGCCACATGTTCTATTGCAGTGGGGGCATGTGAGGTTAGTGTTTGTTGTGCTGGTCTTGGCTGCAGGGACTATCTTCCTCTTCTGGCGTTTCCTTTCTCTCGCTGCACTCCTCTCCTCTTCAAAACGTTGAAGCCCAGAAAGGCAGAGTTGCCTCCAGAGAGGACGATCCAAGGCGGACCTTTCCAGCTGTGTGTGCTGTATGCCACACTTCTTGAGTGTTGTCTTGAGCTGGTCCTTGTATCTCCGCTTTTGCCCTCCTGCAGATCGTTGGCCATGATGCAGTTGACCGTACAGCAATTGGCGTGGGAGTCTGTCATCTGGCATTCTGATGGTGTGGCCAGCCCATCGTAATTGGTATTGGAGAAATGTGGCCTCCATGCTCTTGGTACCAGTTCTGCTCAGCACTTCTGTGTGTGGTACGCGATCACGCCATGTGAGCCCAAGGATGCGTTGGAGACACTTGATGTGGAAGTTCTCCAGCTGTTGTACATGTCGGCGATACAGGGTCCAGGCTTCACAGCCGTACAGGAGTGTGGAGACACAAATGGCTTGGTAGACTGCTACTTTGGTGTGAATGTTGAGGTCTTTGTTCATATACACCCTCTTACGGAGTCTACCAAAGGAGGCTGAGGCAGATCTTATTCGGTTTTGAACATCATTGTCCATGCTGCAGTTTTCGGATAGGATGCTCCCAAGGTATTTAAAGTCTGGAACTACTGCAAGAGGCTTGTCATCGATGTTAAAGACAGGTGATGGTGGTCGAGTTGGGGGAGGGGAGTTCCACTGGCAGAGTACCTCCGTCTTCACAGTGTTCACAGTGAGACCTAGTCTGCTATAGGCCTTTACAGCAGCTGTTAGTGTTGCCTGCAGAGCCTCCGATGTATGTGCCACGAAGGCACAATCGTCTGCATACTGTAGCTCCACTATGTTGACAGTTTTGACCTTGGTAGCAGCCTGCAGCCTTCTGATGTTAAATAGGTTCCCGTCCAACCTGTAGTCCACCAACACACCACTGCTTCCTTCAACCTCCTTGTGCAGCAGCCAGGTGACGCACATGAGGAAGATGTTGAATAGTACTGGTGCAAGTACACATCCTTGCCTAACACCAGTGCATACCTTGAAAGGCCTTGACTCCTGTCCTCCTGTTGTCACCTGAGCCATCATCCCCTTGTGAAAAGGGGATGATGGCTCAGGTGACACACACACACACACACACACACACACACACACACACACACACATATAGTCATTCAGTCACAAGTATACAAACACATACACAGCCACACAAACATATACATACACACACACACATACACACACACACATAGCCACAAAGACACGTACACACACACGCACGCATACACACACACACGTACACACACACATACACACACGCATGATCACACACATACACGCACACACACACATAGACATACACACTGGCCTGTTCACCTGCATGCTTGCTCTGTTGTTTTTGGGGTTAGTTAGCGGTAGCTTAGCTCAGATTGTGATTTGGGTTGATTGCTGCTTGTGTTTTGGTCGGCTCCGTGTCGGTTTTGTTGGTTTTGTGTTTTGTTTGTGGTTTTTGTTGCAGATTTCCAGTGATTTACGTGTGCTTCCGTGTGTTCCTGCTTCCTGGATTGGCAGTGGATGTCACCCTCCCCAATATATAGCAATAATGCACATATATATGCCTTTGGTTTTTTACCTGCATGGTATCAATCATTAATATGTGTGAAGACAAGGTAAAAAAAAAAAAAAAGAATACACTACAAAGACAACATATTTAATGTTCAAACTGATAAACTTAATTGTTTTTTGCCAAATAATAATTAACTTAGAATTTCATGGCTGCAACACGTCCAGTAGAAGTTGGGAAAGGTGGCAAAAAATCCTGAGAAAGCTGAGAAAAGCTCATCAAACACCTATTTGGAACATCCCACATGTGATCAGGCTAATTGGGAACAGGTGGGTTCCATGATTGGATATAAAAGGAGCCTCCCCAAACATGCTCAGTCATTCACAAGCAAGGATGGGGCGAGGGTCCCCACTTTGTCCACAACTGCGTGAGAAAATAGTTGAACAGTTTAAGAACAACATTTCTCAAAGCAAAATTGCAAGGAATTTAGGGATTTCAACATCTACGGTCCATAATATCATCAAAAGGTTCAGAGAATCTGATGAAATCACTAGAGTTGTCCCGATCCGATCACGTGATCGGAAATCGGGGCCGATCACGTGATTGCAGACTCGATCCGGACTCGGACGTTATGAGCCGATCAGGAATCGGATATATATATATCAGGGTTTCCGTTGTCCGGTAATTGCCGGACTTTGTCCGGTAAAATATGCCGAAGTCCGGTATTTTATAATCTCTCCGGTCAAAATGTCCGGATGAAAATACTCACTGGCGCCGACATCCACGTGTGCGTTGATTTATGGTTCCGCGTCGCACCGACGCAGAGTGTACAGCGTAGGGTTCGCTGCGACGCGCACCCTACGCCCGACCCTACGGCGTAGGCTCTGCGTTGGTGTGACGCAGAACCATAATTCCGGCTTAAAAGTAAACAACATGCGTACCCGTGTATGACAGGCAGACACACACGGGGAGAAGAGACAATTTCTTTAATTTTAATTTTTTTTTAAAACTTTATCCTTATGAACGCAATTGTTATATACGGTAGTCCAACTTTCCTTATTTTAATCAGAACACTTTTTTTTTTCCTCTTCGGCGTGGAGTAGTGGGCTGGGAGCGGCAGCCATCGGTTAGTTTTTTCTTTTTAGATCCGAGGATTTGCGTAGAAGGTGGCTTCCGCAACTTTCAGGCGCTTTTTCTGCGCAAGCAAGCTTTATAGATGAGGCCCCAGGACTGAAGCATAATACATCCATGGACTGAAGCGGAGCTGCGGCGCCGACATTATGGTTCCGCGTCGCGGAAGGCTATGCGTTGGTGTGACGCGGGACCATAAATCAACGCACACGTGGAGTAGTGGGCTCGGAGCGGCACACCGCATGCGCGCAGAGCACGCCTGTTTGTTTTGAAGCTGAAGCAGCCCTATGCTTAAAAAAAAAGAAAAAGAAAATAACATTTTTTTATACTGACTTAAGAATGTTCAAACTGCCTACCTCCTATGTGCTCAGTTTACAGTACACATGTTAAAATATAATAAAAGGGTCATCCTGCATAATTTTCTTTTTCTCTTCTTCATTTTTTATTGTTTTATAAAAGTATCGGATCGGGACTCGGTATCGGCAAGTCCTCAAAATCAAAGGACTCGGACTCGGGGGCAAAAAAACCTGATCGGGACATCCCTAGAAATCACTGCACGTAAGCGCCACGGCCGGAAACCAAGACTGAATGACCGTGACCTTCGATCCCTCAGGCGGTACTGCCTAAAAAACCGACATGAGTGTGTAAAGGATATCACCAAATGGGCTCAGGAAAACTTCAGAAAACCACTGTCAGTCAATACAGTTCGTCACTACATCAGTAAGTACGAGTTAAAACTCTACCATGCAAAGGAAAAGCCGTTTTTGAACAACATCCAGAAACGCCGCCAGGTTATCTGGACCTGAGCTCATGTAAAATGGACTGATGCACAATGGAAAAGTGTTCTGTGGTCTGATGAGTCCACTTTTCAAATAGTTTTTGGAAACACTGGACGTTGTGTCCTCCAGACCAAAGAGGAAGCGGAACATCCGGACTGTTATCAACGCAAAGTTCAAAAGCCAGTATCTCTGATGGTATGGGGGTGCATTAGTTCCCATGGCAACGGTCACTTACATTTCTGTGAAGGCAACATAATTGCTGAAAAGTACATACAGATTTTGGAGCAACATATGCTGCCATCCAAGCCACGTCTTTTTCATGGATGCCGCTGCTTATTTCAGCAAGACAATGCTAAGCCACATTCTGCACGTGTTACAACAGCGTGGCTTGGAAGTAAAAGAGTCCAGGTTCTCCCCTGGCCCGCTAGCAGTCCAGACCTGTCTCCCATTGAAAATGTGTGGCGCATTATGAAGCGTAAAATACGACAGAGAAGACCCCGGACTGTTGAACAACTGAAGCGGTTCATCAAGCAAGAATGGGAAAGAATTCCACATGAGAAGCTAAGAGAATTAGTCTCCTCTCTTCCAAAACGTTTATTGAGTGTTATTAAAAGGAAAGGTGATGTAACGAAGTGGTAAACATGCCCTTTCCCAACTTCTACTGCACATGTTGCAGCCATGAAATTCTAAGTTAATTATTATTTGAAAAATAAAATAAAGTTTATGAGTTTGAGCATTAAATATGTTGTCTTTGTAGTGTATTCAATTGAATATGGGTTGAAAAGGATTGTCAAATCATTGTATTTTGTTTTTATTTACATTTTACGCAATTTCCCAACTTCAACCGAATCCCGTTTGTACATCTAGCCCAGGTTTCAGTGCAGGGTCACATTTTTGTTACCAACAAGTCTCCTCTCGCCTATAAATCTGTCTTATCACAGCCTGGTAATTGTTGAGTTAAGGCCTAGAACCTGTAAATAGATCCCTGACACTCCAAGTCCTCTATTTGTGCTGATGACCATTAGCTTGCATGGTGAGTGTGATTAAGGGACAATTTGAAAAGCACTTTGGGGAAAAGCAGCCTGTGAAGCAGATATTTCAGCGTGGATTGAGGCAAAACATTAACCAGTCTCCACCCCGCTCTTGCATTGCACACTTACTTTATGGAGTTTTACTGCTTATGGTCTTAAGTATTGTTACCTCATATTGTCAGGGCTTAAAAAACATGTACTATTTTATATAGTGTATGTATTAATATAGTATGGTTCCTCAGTTGTGGGAATTTCTTGACACACTAGTTAATAAATAATTGTCTGTACTGATGTTTGGCCTCGCCCATATGCTCATGTGAACTCTGAACTTATAAATGTATGAACATTTTGTGAATGTGTATATTCAACTTTGAGACTGCTCAGCCGAAAATCGGCTGTAATGTGCCTCCTAAAATGGCCACCTTGCCATGAACTACAACCCCCAGCATGCCTTGCGTGGGGTGGCGGCGCCTACAAGCGGTGCGCATCCAATCGCAAACGAGGCACTGATGACGTCACCGCAGCGCGCGTAGGATCAAAATCCTGCAGCTGCTCCTTTTTCGCTCTCTTCTCTCCAACTTCCATCGGTGAACAGCTGGATCTTTTGGCTCCGGGCCAAGATCCCATCTTTCTCTCCCCCCCGGGCTGGGGGGGAGGCAGGAGGCCCGCATCGGACCGGGCCTGCGGGGTCCAGCCGTTGAAGCGGCGGTCTCCGGGAGGTTCCGGCTCCCACTAAACTCTATCCTCTTTAAGTTTTACAGATCGGAGCTCACGCTGCCCACGCGCTCCCGGCCATCAGATTGGGACACCGCTGCGACTGAACGCTCAGACTGAAGCCCCCTTCCCCGCTCCGAGCCCCTGTCTGCTGACCGCGCAGGGATCGGGACGGTTTCCTGGACGGACGGTCGGCGTCTCGCCCGGTTGTGAGCTTTCCCGGGGCCTGGACGGCCGGCGAGCAGGGAAGCACGGCAAGGAATGACCGGTCCCCCGCCGCGCCTAGGAATGCGTGAGAGCCTCCGTTGGTCCGGAAGCACGGCCCGGCATGAGGCGGCCCCGCCGCTGTCTAATCCGTTTCAGGGGAAGGGACGGGACGCGAGAGACTGACTGGGAAACCCCCCAGCAGGACCGCGACCCCAGCCGACAAAGCCCGCAGGCACCCGATCCGGATCCCGAGGAGACGTGAGCTCATGAGCCCCGGTGATCAGTAGGACTTAAGAGCGGTTCAGAACTGTGTGAAGTCGTGATCCCTGGTTATCAGTAACTTGGAGCGTTTCAGAGCTAAATCTGTGTTCCGAACTGAGATTACTGCATACATCATCATCATTGTTATCATTATCGTGTTTGATTATTTGGTAGTCGTTTTCTGCCGTATTCACGTTTTAAATGCTGCGTTTGCCATCCGGTCCGATTGCAGGTGGCGAGGGCGCGTCCATCTTTAAATACCACAGAGTCCTGCCGTCTTTAAACACCGCAGCCATCTTTGTGCAGTCACAATGTTTTAAACCATAGATGTTCGTTGATATCATCTTTATTATTGCTTTGATTTCTTTTTCATTCCATGCATTTAACTTTAATTTCATTTCTATTGATGTTTTTCTAGTTAATTAATGGTTTTATAATAACGTAGTGTGCCATCAGGATTTATTTGGGTATTTATTTACATCTGCTTTGATACCCGTATGTAAATAAATTCTGATTGATTTTTAATGAGTTGTTTGTGTGTTGTTTCATACAAATTTTGGTCACATTCTGATTGTTTGAGCAGAGCCAGTGCTCGAATCTCACCCTTCAATTGTATTATACTATACTTAAACTTTATCATCTGAGACTGATTTTCTGCTGTTAAATTATCATTTTTCCCTGGATTAAGGCCCCGGGGTGGTGCCCCATAGAGAATTATTATCATTTTGATAATTCAATTTGATAAATAGTCGACTTTATTAATTATTACTAATTATTAATAAAATTATTAATAGCCTTCGATAACTGATCAGCTTAGCTACCTGTGTGGCACAACACTGACTTGTTTTCAAAGTGGCCGTATTTAGTTTGACCATGTTTCCTGACTTATTTTCTTTGGGGTTGTCTCCAAATACGATACTTCCCAAAATGTTGGTGTATTCCCTTTTAAGCGGAGGGAAACATATGAATCATAAAGTATGATTGAACTGAACTGATTTAAAGTAACATGAGAAAGATCCTCTAACACCATCCTTTTACACAACCATCATGCACTGATCCAATCATTTTTAGCATTTATTAGAAAGGCCAATAAAAAAACGGAAACAAGAAAATAATTATAATTTATTTTTATTAAAATGTCTTCTGTTTGGTAAAAATAATTTAAATCAGGCTTAAAGGGCTTTAAAAATGTGGTGTACATGATGTGAAGCATGTATGAGCTCCACAAATTCTCATTGCATGATATAAATACTAATATTTTGTGCAGAACAAGGCTGTATGCATGGTTTAATGTGTGTATGTAGTAACTCTGGCTCATCCTTAAATTTCTGTAATTTATGAACAACAAGTGGAAGAAACTCAGTGAAGATAATTGTGTCAGGATTTTTTTAAAGCTTAGCGTGACACTGCTCTCAGTCAAACTCCAGGCCTCGTTGGACCATGACACCTACAGCACACAGACACTGTGTGTTTAACGTCAGCAGTGGCAAGGACACTCTCTGACATAATTTATGTTAATCATAGACGCCGGCACGTAGCCCAAGTCCTCATCATCAGCAGTCGGATCAGATTTCAGCACAGTGTGATTGTGCACATCCACTTTGACAGTCGCACCATCTCCGGCAAGCACAAACATCCTCTGGCAAAAGCTTGTACGGCTTTCATTGTGGCAGCAGCGGACTGTAGCTGGCGTCTGGCCTGAAGGAGACCGATGTGGTGCAGTGCCTTCAACTAAAATATTAAAACTCTGCTGTGCAGCAGAAGATGTATCAATTGTTGATGTGTAAAAATGATTCAATCAAGGCATGAACATGCTGCTGAAAGTCTAGAGGAGCTGTGCCACCAGGTGTGTACATCAAATAAATTGCTCCGAAAATAACATGATTATATTCCACACACAAGACTGTTCGATGTTTTATTAGAACGGTGGAATATTCTCACCCTGTGCAGGTATGTTTTAATGTACAACTCTAAGTCCAATTAAGTTACCAACATGGAAATTGAAAATGTCAAAGATAAATAAATGAATAAATACAGTGTTTCTTACATATACTTTGACAACAATTTAATTTCAGATGGTATGAACCCAAGATATTTCATGCTTCGTCTAAACTTCTTTTAATTTACAATAAACCCATTTTTGCATTTCAGGCCTGATAGAAAGATGCAAGACCAGATGTTATATGTGCATTTTAGTGCTAGTAAAAACTATAAAATTACTTAGTATAAAAATATTATCCATTGAAATTGAGATTAAAAGAAAATCCCTCCGCCTGACCTCTCCATTGGTGTTATACACCAACAAGACCTGAACTGACTCACTGGTCCATCTATGTTGCATTTCACCAAATGTACTTTTAGTAAAATGTTGTTTGTCCAAATGAGTTGTGGTCACATGATCCATGTTCATGTAAGAGTGATGACTGTAATATAGAGATCCCCGTCAGCAGAGTCCTGTTGGCTAACCTCAGTACCTTTCCTACAACAGGAATGTTTTCGCACCATGAAAGTTCCTGAAGGTCACTTCAACTTTTCTGCTTTGCTCAAGGAAAATTGTGAGTTACCTTTGTTATATATCCCATGGATACTTTTAACTTTAAGAATATACGGAAAGCCACTTTTCTCATTTAGTCAGGGGGAGAGCTTCTGGCCCTGAACCCAAAACCCCATACGACAAGGCTAAGTTGGAGTTGCAGAGGTTGCAAGGCCGGTGAGAAGTTAAGAGCAAGGAAATTAAACAGCCATTACCCATCTGTTGCAGCAGTGATAATGGGGGTTGTTGGTGCCTTATTGAATAAGATCAACAAGCTCTCTGCATGGATCAACCTGCGGATTTACTGTGAGTCCTGCTTGCTCATGTTCACTGGGACGTGGCTAGCCAACCTGGTAGCGGATGCTAACGTGGACCTGCGCGGTTTTAGACCTGTGAGAACGTCGCTTCCTGTCTGGGGTGTTTCACCTTCAGGAATCAGATTCCAGAGGAAACAGAGAATAAACACCTGAAACTGTTCATCACTACCTATCCTCATGCCTGAACACCTTTTACGTGTTGTGAAAAAGAATTGCAGCTTTATAACGTGGAACAAGCTTTATTGTACCAACTTTTCCTGGAATGTGTCACAGAGCTGCATATAAGCAAATTAAATAATAGGGATGTCCCGATCAGGTTTTTTTGGCCCCGATCCGATTCAGAGTCATTTGATTTTGAGTATCTTCTGATACCAAGTCCTGATCCGATGCTTTCGTTACACATTTTCGTCACACGTCCGATTTCGATCAAGTCTCAATCAACGTGATTGGGCCGATTTCCGTTCACGTGATCGGATCGGGAAATCCCTTGAAATAAAGTTGATGAGAGAAAACGTGATATTTTAGATTCATGCGGTCTATGAAGAAATAAAATCAAAATAAATGTAAGGATCACCACACACTTTATGTGCATTTTGCATACATCTAAAATATGCAGGACAGTAGGTCCTGAGGAGCAGGGCTGAAGAGTGCTGCCGTAAAGATGAAGACTTCCATCTCCTCTGGTTCTTTTCCTTATATCAACACCAGATCACAACAGGAAGCATGTTGGTCGTGGTCATATAGTCATCTTGATATGTTGGACCTGCAACAAACTAAAGTTCAAGCATCTCTGTATCCTCATCTCTGTATACTTATATCTGTATACTCATCTCTTTATCCTCATTTCCGTATCCTCATCTCCTTCCTCATCTCCTTATCCAATACAGATTTGTGATTCATCACTGAATTCATCCAGTCATACAGTCCATGACTGGCATCTTCCTTGCTCCATGTCTAGGTTTCTGACTCCCCGGCATCTTCCTTGTCCCATCTCTAGGTTTCCCTTGAACAATCTTCCCATGTTTTTGTACACGCCCCACATTTTAGACACAGATTACTGAGGAGAAAATAATAAAATATTATATCAAAACAAGCTCTATAATCCTTTCCAAATATCTTTTTACAAAATGAATGATGGTCATTTCATATTCAGTTTTTTTTGTTTTTGTTTTGTTGTCTTGTTTAGTTTTTTTGCCTGATTTACGTTTTACCATGAAAGTGGTTCCAGAAGTAGATGCTGCAGATGTCTCTTAACTGGTCATTTCCTAAAGTTCTGCTGTCCAGCAACTTTCCTTCTACAAAATGCAATATTTAATTTAATTTTTTCAATTGATTTTATTTGTAGAAACCCTTAAACACAAAACATATAATAAAACTAATGACGTTAAGATCTTTTGCATTAGTATGTTCTGTCACTGCATCCTTCCTTCCATCCTTCCTCGCTTCCTTCCGTCCTTTCTTCCTTCCCAGGGTAAGTTGCTGATTTAAGGTCAGACAACCTAAACACATTCCTGCATGTGGGCACATACGAATGCTCACTTAGTATAGGAATTCTGCAGTCACTTGTTTTAGGCAGAATAAATGTATTTTCATTTTTTTTTTTTTTTACGTTTGAAAATCCACTCCTGTGTGTGTGTGTGTGTGTGTGTGTGTGTGTGTGTGTGTGTGTGTGTGTGTGTGTGTGTGTGTGTGTGTGTGTGTGTGTGTGTGTGGGGATCAGATAAAATAGCTGAGAGGACTTGTTCTGTTCATTTCCTGAAATCCAAGCAGAAGTCTGAAGTTGCTCTCAGAGCAAACACTGTCACGGTCTCTCATCTCCTTTCTTTACTCTTCACCTTCTCTATTGTCCACTCTACTTTCATCCCTCCCACCGTTCATCATGCACTCACGTCACGCAGCTGCTGCACCAAAACAGCCGGGGTTTAGTGTCAGGGAAGCAGAACCAGGAAGCCAGGTTACAGGACTGTTACATATTTGGCCAAAATCAGACACTTTTAGCAATATCAGTTCCCTGTAGAAAAGTGAAGCTATAATTAACACCAGGTTAAAAGTATTTTTATTCAGATTTTAGTCCTAATTGTGCCTAAAGATAAATACTCAAACAGGTCCACATCATCAGGGGCTTTGAGTTTACAACGTCGAGATGCAAATTAACCTGAGACATACAGAGCATTTAGGAAGGATTAAAAAAATTAATAAAACCTCTATGATAGAAAAGCATACCTTGGTAAGTACATGTTATAAATATTAAATAAATATCAGCTTTAGAACGCTAGAAAAACTATTCTGTCATAGATATGTCATTCAGTGAGCTGTTCAGATTTGGTTCAGGCTGTTCAGGCTCTTTGACGTCACATACACAGATCAGAGTACAGTTCTCCAGCCTCCCCATCTTTATCTCCACCCACAACCTGACGTCATGCTGCATTCAATTCACAAGTCAAAACATTGGCTTTAAACAATTACCAAACTCCGATAAACAGCTTAAAAGTTCCCTTTGGAAAACAGTGAATAATAATAATCATAATAATACATTTTATTTCTAGTGCACTTTTCATTAAAAACATGTGGCAGGTTGGAGAGGTGGATGGGACACGCACCTGTGTCCTATCCACCTGAGTGGCTGGTTCTCTCCACCTGCCTGCCTTATAAGGCGGAGCCGGACAACAGCAAGGGGTCGGAGGAGCTGCTGGCAGGATGGGATGCTTGTGCACATGTGGGTGATTATTGAATAAAAGGGCCTAAACGAAACTCTGTGTCTCTCCATCCTTCGGGCGGGCCCCCGTGGCACGCACCCTGCCACATCTGGCACCCAACGTGGGGCTTCGAAGGGCGGAGGAGGGGACGCATGGAGCGGGCCCTGGACGCGCTCGCCCAGGCCATGGCGGGCATGACGGCCATGTTCCGGGACCAGGGCGAGCGGCAGCTGGCCGCGATGGAGGCGCTCGTGGCCGCGGGGAGACCCACCCCTGCGCCAGCAGCGCGGGAGGAGCTGGCGGCGAAGGCTCCCGAGACGGCGGGACCGACGGAGCGACCCATCCCTGCATCCCGCCTGAGGTTCGCCGCGGCAGCGCTGGTAGCGCCGCAGCTTTGGGGCCGCGAGGCAAAAGCTGCGGGCCGCCAGGCGACGGCTCCTGGGATGGAGTCAGCGGCGGAGACGGAGGCGGAGTTGGCTGGGGAGGCGGCTGCGGAGGCGCAGCCGCCAGCGACGGCGGGTCCCGCGGAGACGGGGGCGGACCAGCAGCCCGCGCAGGGCTGCGTCGCGGAGAAGGAGGAGGCGGTCCCGGAGGCGGACCGGCAGCTGGCGCGGGGCCGCCTCAAGAAGGAGGGCGTGGTCCGGGACGCACCAGCTCCAGGACGGGGCTGCGCCGCGAGGGACGCGGTCCTGGACGCACCGGGTGGCCCGAGGCCACCATGGGCCCGGCCCCGAGAGCGTCTTCCACGGCGGGCGGGCCGACGCCGGGGGCGACCCCCGCGACCGTACCGCAGGTCAGGCCGACGCCGGGGGCGACCACCCGACCAGGAAGCCCGGAGGGTTCCTCTCCCGCTCCGAGGGGGCGGGGGGGGGGGGGGGGGGGGGGGAGTAGGCTCGGCCGGACGGACCCCGGCTCGAGGTTGGCGTTGGGGGTGTGTGGCAGGTTGGAGAGGTGGATGGGACACGCACCTGTGTCCCATCCGCCTGAGTGGCTGGTTCTCTCCACCTGCCTGCCTTATAAGGCGGAGCCGGACAACAGCAAGGGGTCGGAGGAGCTGCTGTCAGGCTGGGATGCTTGTGCACATGTGGGTGATTATTGAATAAAAGGGCCTAAATGAAACTCTGTGTCTCTCCATCCTTCGGGCGGGCCCCCGTGGCACGCACCCTGCCACAAAACAAATCTCAAAGTGCTACTACTATGCCTTTTTTAGATAGGCCAAATTGTACCTTTCTTTGTTTTCTTCATGTTATTATGTCAAATTATCATCAGATGTGCCCAGAAGCTAAAGAAAATAAGATTTATATAGTATTTATATGTACAAACATGCTCAGACTGCTTTCTTCTGGAGAATTTTTTTTCCAACATCAGGGGCCTCATGTAGAAAGAGTGCGCACAAAAAAACGTGCGTACGCCACTTTCTACGCTCACGGTCGGATATACAAAGAATGATTTGAACGTAGAAAGTTGCAGTCTTTCACGCACACACCAAGGCTGGCGTACGCACTTTTCTGAGGTTTTGTCAGTTAGTAACACTCACTGGTGATGCAGTGAAGTGCAGAATATGAGGAAACGTAACGTCAACAATAAATTCACGACCATGTGAAGGACACGACAGTCCCCACATCACCAGATAAGTTACACAAGAGTGGAGCTGCAACAATCTCACAATCAACCACATGATCTGAACAAACAACTAAAGGAGCTCAACGATGGAACCTGCAAATCCTGATGGAGCTTTGGCTCCGTTAGAGGAACCTGCTGATGATCAGATCACACCGACCTGCTGGTCCAGGAATAAGACTGGACCATCAGCTGGTTTAGTCTGGACCTGCTGGTCCAGGACTAAGACTGGACCATCAGCTGGTTTAGTCTGGATCTGCTGGTCCAGGACTAAGTCTGGACCATCAGCTGGTTTAGTCTGGACCTGCTGGTCCAGGACTAAGACTGGACCATCAGCTGGTTCAGGTACCGAGAGGATCTTCTGGATCTCTGCCCTGAACTGGACCAGCTGCTCCGGTTCAGACCAACATGATCTTTCAGCTGGAGCTGCTACAGGTCAGACATCTCAGTCGCCATGACGACCGTATGGGACGAGTACTGGAGATTAAAGCCAGATCCTTTTTTTTTTTTTTTTTTTTTTTTTGCTGTTAAAACCGTGAGGCGGGGAGTGCCGGGCCACGCGGGACAGTGCCCCCCACGACCCGGACCCCCCTGCCTTTCGCCTATGTGCGTATGAATCGTGTAGGGGGGGCAAGAGGGGGAGCGGAGGCCGAAGCCAGGAGGCAGGACCAGCAAAGCTGGCCCTGATAAGACACCCGCGTCCCCCCACCGGCCATCCAGTAGACGGGGGCCGGCCCCCCGAGCCGGGCCAGGGCCCCACCGTACCTCCACGGGCGCCCCCGGAGCCGCCGGAGCCCCCAGACGGAGGGGGAAACGGTCCAACATCCTCCCATTCATACTGACAACATAAGACATAGATACCTGGGAATGGCGCCACCCCGCCGCCGCGCCCGCCCGTGCACCCCCCGGTCAGGGGAGGCCCGATCTCCGGACCCGGCCCCACCCCCCCCCCCGAGGCCACCCCGGCGGACACCCCAAGGGTCACGGAGTCCCCACATCCGCAGGGGCACTTGGCCCCCGCCCAGCGACGGAGGACCAAGGCAGCAATGCCCCCCCAGCGCAGACAGCCACCCCCCACCCAGGCAGGACCGGGCCCTCCGGGTGGGACCCCCACGTCCACGGCCCAGCCCCCCCCAGGAGGCCCGGAGACGCCCAAGCCACCGCCCCCCGCCCGAGCCCTCCCCAGCCACCCCCCCCACCGCCATGAGGTACCCCCCCCCACAGGCCCCCAAGGCCCCCACCGGCCAGGGACAGGACCCCGCGGCCCCACCCACCGCCCCCCAGGGGCCACCAGAGGCCCGCGCCCCAGACCCCCCAAGCCGACCCCCAACCCCAAGGGCTACGAGATCACCCCCCCCCCGCCCCCACTAGGTAACGAGGCCAAAAATCGGGGACCACAGAGAGTGCAATTCAGCCGAGTGTTGTTCAGTGGAGGCAGACATTATCTCACTACTAATATGATCTGATAAAAGATTCCTAAAATGGTTAATACATAAACTGGATTTTTGTTTCCAATTTACTAGAATGGTTTTCTTTGCGATACATAAGGCAGTAAGAACCCGGTGTGTCCAATTAGGATCTATTTGAGTGTCTCCCAGGTGACCTAATATACACACCGTGGGGCACACTGGGATTCTGTGGTCGATCCATGTGGATAAATCCTCACAAATCTCCTTCCAGAACCTCTGTACCGGTGTACAGAACCATAAAGCATGCATATAATTATCTGGGGTGTTCTCTGTGCACTGTGAACAGATATTAGAGGTGACAAAGCCCATCTGGAACATCCTTTGTCCAGTATAATGTATTCTATGAAGAACTTTATACTGTATAAGTTGTAAGTTTGGGTTTTTAGTCATAGTAAACGTATTTAAGCATATTTGTGACCAAGAAAGCTGGTCGGTATTCAGAGAGAGATCCGCCTCCCACTTGGAGATCGGGAGAGAGACTGACTCGTCCAGTTTAGACACTAACCTGTAAAGTTTTGATAACAACTTTAAATTGCTTAGATTTAATAAATCTATTATCTTAGCGGGAAGTTGTAAGTCTAATTGGCTAATTTTGTATGTTTTATTTATTATTGCCTTAAGTTGTCGATACTCTAAAAATTTATTCCTGCTAACTCCGTATTGAACAATAAGTGTATTGAAAGGTACAAACTGTCCTCCTACAATTACGTGCTGTAAATACCGTATTCCTTGATCTCTCCATTGAACGAAGTTAACCATCTTTTTATCATTTTTCACGATGTCTGGGTTGTTCCATATGGGTGTACGGTCACATGGAAAAAGTGAAATTTTAGCTACTTTAAGAAATTCCCACCAAGCTGATAAAGTTGTGCTAATATTAATGCTTTTGAAACATTGATGACGTTTGATACTTTGACTAATAAATGGTAACTCTGAGATTTCTAGTTCGTTGCAAAACACTTGCTCTGAGTCCAGCCATTGACTATCTAAAGGATGATCCTTTGACCATTTTACAATATACTGTAATTTATTGGCAAGGAAGTAATACTGAAAGTTAGGTAGCTCTAAACCTCCATATTCTTTAGATTTCTGCAATGTCTTTAAACTAATGCGTGGAGTTTTATTTTTCCACAGAAATTTTGAAACACCTGAGTCCAGCGATTTAAACCAGGAAATAGGGGGTTTGAATGGTATCATTGAGAAAAAATAATTTACTTTTGGTAAAACCATCATTTTAATGGTGGCTATTCTACCCATGAGTGAAATGGGGAGAGAGCTCCATCTAGCAAGATCATCTTCTATTTTCTTTATAAGCTGAACATAATTTAATTTTATTAACTCTGACAGCCTAGGGGAGATGTTTATGCCTAAATATCTAATGTTCCCTGATTGTAATTGAGTATTGGATATATTCCTAAAATTGCAGTTCACGCACAAAACGGTGGATTTAGACCAATTAATAGAATAATCAGACAGAGATGAAAATCCCTCTATAAGTGCGATTGTCTGTGATAGTGAAGATCGTGAGTTCTGGAGGAAGAGGAGTACGTCATCCGCATAAAGACTTATTTTGTGCTCTACTATTTTGCATTGTATACCTTTAATATTTTGATTTTGTCTAATAGCTGCTGCTAAAGGTTCGATAAATATTGCAAATAATGAGGGAGATAGAGGGCAACCCTGTCTAGTGCCTCTTTGCAAGGTAAAGCTTGTAGAGATTTGATCATTTGTCCTTACACGTGCCTTGGGAGAGCTGTATAATATTTTTACCCAGTCAATGAAAGATTCACCAAATCCAAATTTATGTAAGGTTGCCAATAGAAACTTCCAATTTACCTTATCGAATGCTTTTTCCGCGTCTAAGGATATAATAGTAGTTTCCTGTTTATTGATACTGGAATAATCTATAATATTTAATAATCTGCGAATATTAGTAGAGGAATGTCTACCTTTAATAAAGCCTGTTTGATCCGGATGTATAATAGAAGGGGTTTAAAGCCAGATCCTAAAACATCCCATAACTGTGTCTGGACAGAAAAACATTAAAATACATTTTGCAGCGAAAAACCGGTTCTGTAAAGGTGTCTTTTAAAATAAAACTAAGATGTCACGGAAAGGTTGGTTGGTACGAACTGATGTGACTCAGCAATGATGAATAAAGTTTTTATTGGATGTTTAGTCAACTTTCAGAGTCTGATATCGAGTCGGCTGCAGGTGCTGCAGGTCCAGAAAGAGTTACTCCGGTGATGGACCTGGATCTAGACCGGTTTCTCCTCCTGTGGATGCAACACTCCGAGTTACAGCGACTTTGCTCTTAATTTCTCACGTTTACGCCTCGATAATCCCGTTGGCACAAGTTGTCTTTCTGCAGCGGAGGAATACGATTGTGATGCTTCATGTTTTAAATATAAATGTATATTGTTCACATTGTTATACTTATGAGAGTGGTGCAGAGAAGGTGATTGGTTGCAATGTTCCATCTCTCCAGGACCTGCAGCCTCCAGGACCCTGAAGCGTGCAGGAAAGATTGCAGCAGACTCCTCCTACCCTGGACTTAAACTGTTCCAGACTATTCCCTCTGGCAGGAGGCTGCGGTCCATAAGGACCAAAACCTCACACCACTAAAACAGTTTTTTCCCGACTGCAGCTGTCCTCGTCAACACGGCCCCGGTTCCCCCCTCTCCCCCGTCTACCACGGACTGCCCCCCCATCCCACTCTACGTTACATTAACGCAAAGACTCCAATCCTGACCTTATGCGTTACATTAACGCACATCCTAAGTCACTTTTGCACAGACTCTTACCCGGCACTTTAAAAACCTCATGTTGTCTCATGCCTCATTTTCTCTCTTATATATTTGCTCTTGTATTGTATTGCACCAATCACCACGAAAAATTCCTTGTGTGTGTTTAACAATTTTGGCAATAATACTTTTTTCTGATTCTGATTCTGATTGCGGACATCCACAATGTGTAAGACTCAATAAACGTATACATTGGTCTTAATCCGTCAGTATATAATACGCGTGACAATAAAGCGGAACGAGGAGCCGTTTTTCATCCACCAACTTAAAGGAGCTTGAGGCAGGATTGAGGCAGGATACAGGAAACACAGGCAGGAAACGTTTTAAGTTTTCTCGTAATAAGGTCAGATGAAGCGTTCCAAACCAAAACGAATGAGCGCTCTAGTGTATCTCTCCGTTGCCTTGAACAGGCTGTGTGCTGCAAAATGTGCTGCAGTGCTGGGGCCGAGTTTCCCGCGCTGTCCTGCGGATGTGACGTCAAATGACGCTGCATGCGCGTTCTCGCCGTTCTCCCGTGCCGGCTTCACTGTTGGCTGCAGTACCCCCAACGGCCGTCGTGGTGAAGGGTGGCGCTATAGAGTCTCATTTCTTAAAAGGAGCCTCATGCTCCTTTAAGGGATTGTGACATGAAAAACACAAATTTTTCTTGATTTTTTGTGTTTTGTTGGGTGTCTTGACATCAATTACACCCAAAAAAAACGAACTTTTAACATTCAGTGTATTGTGTGCTTTCTGGGAGTTTCCGCATAATTATGCAAAAACGGCGCATCTGGTTTGGTGGCGGACCTATACGTATAGGTCCACTAAATCACCGCCCCCTCCACCCAGCTCCCTGCCCATCACCTATCCTCTCTCCGCCTGGGAGTCCTTGAAATCCAACGTGTTGAGGACAAATCATGACGTGTAGAGAAAACAAACTGAATACATAGCTGGTCTGGTAATCTACATTATTGCTTATGCTGAGCAAAGACTAGTTGAGGCTAACGTTGAAAACGTTATCGTATGGTATACTGTAAACAGTTTGCATATGTTCGGCAAGACAAAATCACATACCATTGATCCACTGTCTGCTGTGTGCGTCGTGGACGAACTTGTTGTGGACTATCTTGAAGTAAAAGATCTACTTCGGGATCTGATTCGGGGTCGAATACATGCGCATTAGCCGCCATTGTATATATATAAAAAAAAGTTTTGGAATAAATAAAAACTATTGCCGTGTCCTTCGGTGTTGCTATGGCAGCGTGAGATGCTGTGAGGAAAAAAACTGAAAGTTTTCGTTCATCTGAGGGGGGCGGGGAGTTTGGGGGAGAGGAGGAGTGGAGGATGGGGGGGGGGGGGGTTGTGTTGGGAGGAGGAGCGGGGCAATGATTGACAGGAAAGGGGGAAAAGGATGCGTTTTTCACTGCGCTAAAAACACCGTCATAAAGAAGCCAGGCATGGAGTACTGGAGTGAAGTTTTTCTTGTTACACCTTTTTAGACACATTTGAAGGATATTGGCCAAGAATTTTAATAGTGTTAAAAGCATGTTCAAAATTATGTCACAATACCTTTAAGTTCTGCTGTCGGTTCTTAAAATACAAACAAGAAAAGCAGAGTGTAATGATGCACTAACGCTGCCCATAAACATTCACAAACCCGTACGATCATAATAAACCCACAACTCTTCACGGAACGCAACACAAAGCAAAGAACGACATTACCCATAATGCAATGCAGCTGAAATCGGAAGAAATGCCCCAAATAAATTATTTTTTCCAGGCCTAGACTTTTGACAGGACTGTCTCCAGCTCACAGCTGCAAATCTCTTGTTAAGATGAGCGGTTTTTAATGGATAATTATCTTCATTATCATATTCAAATGTATGTATTTGAGGGAGGAGACAGGGCGGAGTGTTGTGCTCCCTCATGTGCGGTCAAATCCACGTTGATTGTGATGTTCAAAGGAACCTGCGTGGATTTGGGCGTACGCACAGTTTTGTACATTTGAATTTTTTTTTGTGTACGCAAGAATTCCATGCACGGATTCACGTTGAAATCCATGCACTCTTTGTACATGAAGCCCCAGCTCTCAGGGATGTCATAGAGAATGCAATATCCTTGTATGATCATATTCTCTAGGCAGCATTTGTCCGCAAGCGTGAGAATCAGACGTTTTACAAGCAAATGTTTATGACTATGCAACAAGGACAGCATACGTTTTCCATCCCAGCAGCTCCAACAGTAATTCTTACTAAGAAAGAATTGCTTTCTGTTCCAGAGAGTTGGCCGACCATGGCCCATTGAGCGCAGTTTGTTTTTCTGTGCCAGATATGGTGCAAGTGTATTTGTGCTTTTGGTGACACTTAACAGAGGACTGTTTCATGAACAAGGCCCAGAATGTTGCTGGATTTGCAGAGACCAACAATAGCTGAAGTCTCTTTTCTTCCAGTACTTGAAGCTTGTGACGGACAAGGGTAAAGTGGGTTGGGTATGTGCTTCACTTTACTACAAACATTGTGCATCCAGTGACCAAAGTTGCACCTTTATGCTCCGACTCATGCTAGACAGAAAATGACAGTAAAAATAAATATTTTCAATGGCTCTCCTGCAAGAAAGTTAAACAAGCCAAGCATGTGGGACCTGTGGTCGATCTACAGCCGGTGGAAGAGCGAGACAAGTTCACCTTAAGCAATAGGGGGAAGCACAGAATGCACCACCAGAAAGATTTTTTACTCACCTTCAACACTCCAGGCGACCTCTGATTCCTGCTTTACCTTTCCTTCAGTCAAAGTCTTTGTCTTCTTTTCTCATTCATGTACTGAACAAATCATGACCCAAACGGCTTGCACGACTTGTTTCTTTTGCTCTGACCAAAATCTAAAAAACGTTTGCGGTTGTACAGAATTTTTGTTCATAAACTCACCAGTCAGTCGAGCGGGTCGCTGCGTGATGTTATCGTGTGTGATAACAAAATTGATCCATCTGCGATTGTGGTGGAGGTATGTGATTTTGATTGGGCTGTAGATGGAGAGATGTGGTGCAGGTAACCGGGAAAGGCTCTAGCAGCTGCAATCACTTTTCAGTAATGAGTTCTCTTTCTGCTTTTGCAGAAGCGTGATGGGACCAAAGGGGCCAGACCAGATGCTAGCACTGGTTCTGCACCTGCTAATAAACAAAACCTTTTGTTTTCTCTGTGTGTGTGTGCTATGGATCTCCCTGAGTAGCAGGGTCTTGCTACAGCAATTGATCAAGGCCTGTGAACAGCCGAATGACATGAAAACCCCCAATCACGACACCGACGAGTCATGTAATTTGAACAAATTAATCCTGTAGTGTAAAACCAGTGTAAGAGAGTGCATACGAGTGTATGTGTGACTGTGGCTTGTCGTGTACAAGGTCTTTATGTGATCAACAAGACTAGAAAGTTGATATATAAATACACTCTATTTACCTTTCAGGGAACTGAAATCCAATTTTATTATAAAGGTTCACAGACCACTGGATCAAATAACAAATAACTTAAACGTGTTTATGACCGATTCATCATTTAAGATCCAGTTGACCAGGGCTTTGCTGCAGATCTTTACAAGTTAATAAGAAATTTGTGTATTGATATCAGAGTTGACGTGCTGGAGCTGTTGTGCAGCGATACCCATGCTGAGTGAAGGTTACACGTGGTTTGAACAGCATTTCCTCAAGCGTGCCTCTGACCCTTTGGATTTCATTTAATTTGGTTTTGACAGTATGCAGGCTTTTCTTCCGGCTATTAATCAAAACTGTAATAAAACGGGAGTTTTCTATTCATATTTTTAATTAAATGTCCACGCTAGTTCAAAATGTACGTAAAAACAATGAGAGAAAAAGTTTTCAGCCTCTATATATTGCATTCAATATGAAATACTGATGAGAAGCTGAAATTTCTCATTAGTGGTCTCACTCAAAATCTTTTGGCCAGGTATTCTTTCAAATAAGCACAACTGAAAAATAACTTCTCAGACAGAAGCGTATCCAGGACTTCTCAGACAAACGGCACCATTCAACCACGTCTGTGAGGATTATAAATATCATGACAGACAATGCTCGCTGCTATCTCAAGGCAAAGTGAGTTAAAGCATAAAAGACTATGTGTGGCACAAACATGTGGTGCAGCAGCTGGAGGGGAGGATAAGAATGTTTGAAGACGCTCGATGAAGGATATGGGTTTAATTTTGAAAAACAGAGCCACTTAGTGAGGTCACTAGGTGCAGCCCCAACTTCAGCTGTTTCCAACACAGATGCTTTTCCCAGGGTGCATCTTGTGGGTCTTTTTTTATTCCTCCTCCTCTCCCACTCAGCTTTATCCAGCAAATGTGTAATGTGTGGGTGAGCTCTTTTCCTTACTTTCGTTACTTCCAGGACCAGATCAGGCTGATACTGCCACATTTAAACACAGCAGCCCATCTCACTGATAACACAGCTCCCCGAGCAACAAGCTGTGCTTTGAACGAATAAAAAGTAAACAAATGAAAAATTATCAACGGAATAGAAGACAAATCTGTGTATGGTCCTTCTCCTTATTTTCTTGTCCTTTTGTTGCAAATGTCACCTTTTAAAGAACACAAACCTGTCCTGAAGCAAAAACAGCGCTGGATAGAAAGCCGGCCTTGATGTCTGCAGCCAAAGAGGGAGGAAGAACGAGGCGGGCAGGAAGATGAAAAGGAACAACGGGAGGGTAAAATGAAAGAGCAGCGTTGCTGTTCCACATATTTATCCACACAGTTAATAGCAATAAGTGCAGCCTCAGCCCCCAAGAGCCACAAACTTTCTGGTTTCCCTGAATAATGATTGTGGTCAGTGGAGTGTGTCTATGTCAATAGAGAGAGGGAAGCATCAGGTTAGTGGATGTACACACTTGTAGCTCTGATCAATGACCAGTTGAGGAGAAGAAGAAGATTTTTTTTTGATTTTTTACAAACACACTTTATTTACATTCTCACAGGATACAGTTCACAGCATATACCATAAAGTGCTGAAAGTGCCTAAACAAAACCAGAATCCCCAAAAAATAAATAAATGGCTACATCAGCATTCACTCTTGAAGAAAAAGTGCAAGTTGCAGTTCATTATTTACAACATTACAAAGGACATCATTGTAACACCAGAGGTTCTTACAGTTTTTCTCAATCACTTTGGTACATTTTTCCAATCATTCTTGCAATTTGCAGAAGATCAAGTGCATTTCTCAAAACAGTTTGAACAAATAGCAAAACACTGTGGATCACCTGCAAAAGCCAGTCTCTTGCTCAAAATCCTTAGTCCATCCCTCAAAAGCAAGTTTTTGTGTCAATATACTTGTCAGTGCCATCAGAATGTTTAATCATTGTGTCATTGTGTACAGATAAGACAGTCAAATTCATTAGTCATGTTGGCAATTGAAGGCACTTTGAAGAGACATGTTGATGTAAAATGTGGTTTAGGTGTGATGACAAGTGTTGTACATTTGACCTCATATAATGTATATGTGTAAGATTGATTGGAAAAGACAAGATTCACATTTACAGAATGACTTCTTCATTGGCAAACATTGACATTGCAGTCCGTAAAGAAAAAAAAAAGACAGCACTGCACATAACAAAGGTGAAATACAATACGTAAGTGTAAACATGGGTCAAAAATATAAACATAGGTCATACAGTAGGTAAACAAAAAATATGAACAACTCCCCAAATTCTAATCTCAATCCTGATCTTCAGCTTCTTCCCGTTCCTGTCTGTTAGGCCACAAATTCTCATCCACGTCACACCTGATGTCCTCCCGTGCAAGGCAGCGTGGATAGTATCTTCTTGCATGCCTAATCCATGCTCTGCAGGAATCTGCAGTAATGTCTTGGCATGCTGCATCCATTGCAGCCAGAAGGGTCACTTGTGTGTGTGGCTCTCGGTCATACACCTTCCACCTCCAGGCTGAGAAAAATTCCTCAATGGGGTTGAGGAATGGGGAGTATGGTGGTAAGAACTCCATCACAATTCTGTTATGGTTTGCGTACCACTGCCTTACTAGGTTTGACTTGTGGAAGCTTACATTGTCCCATATTATTCCTCTCCTTCTTCTTGGCTGTTGTCCTTCCATTGTCAGACATTGTAACTTTCTATTGTGCTCTGGTTACCTATATACTCCCCAGTAGATGTTCATGAGATGCTCCCTTGAGCTCATTCAGAAAACTGTCGATCATTGGTTGATCAACTCTTTTCATTAGAGAAAGTCTAGATTCACCTGGGAGGAATTTACCAATTTAGATCATATTTACAGACAAATGTCTTATGGAAATGTATATATGCTTGACATGTTATGATGGCTTGGTAAATCATTTTGCATGTGAAGACTTATATGATGAACTATAGCCTAAATGTTTTGGGGAAAGAGACTATTTGATAGATTCCTATAACAAAGCATTTTGATTAGCATGACAAAAGCAATTGATAATGTACGAAAAAACTAAGAATTGTACACAATCATTTGCATGGATGGACAAAAGCATTTGCAATTTGTTCAATGCAATGAGAAACTGCCTTTTTCATCTGCACAAATGGCATGATGATGTGAAAACTGAACAAGAACTTTTGAGAATTTCAATTCTGATGTGAGAAATGTACCAAACCAATTGAGAAAAACTGTAAAACAACCCAAGTCATTCATCATTTAAAAAAAATGTATTCCAGTCTCAGTCTGCATCTGGTGTTGCAGCGCCACACTGAGGCCGCCTCCTGAACTGCTCTGTCCTCTATTCTGTTTTTTCTGGTCCAGAAAAATCGCCATTTTTGCTTCACCAGAAATAAAATTCAGGAGCTACCACTTTCTTTGATTGTTTCTCCTGTATCCTGCACCATAAATAAACTTTGTATTGAAAAATGTTTCATTAAAAAGACTAAAAACAGTGGTTAAAAGAGTGAAGAGCTGTAAAAGTCTCTTACACTCACTAAAAACATGAAAAACTGTCTTGCGAAGGTGACAGAAAGGGCACTGGTTTGATACAGCAGGATTAATAACAGAGATAAAGGCATTTGTGGCGAAGGCACCGTGTAAAATCCTCCACTGGAGGTCGGCTGTTCTCTTCTTGAGGGGATGTTTGTACAAAACTCTCAACTGCGGACCCTCTCCATCTCCTCCCGGCTTGTCAGTCCATACAGTGGACGCCCTGTCACACAGTCCTTTCTTGTTGACAGCTTTCACACAGTTTCTGCAGATGGATTTCCTGTCAGCTGTGTGCAAGCTGAGCCACTGAGGGTCCTTGAGGAGAGAGAGGTCCACCCTTACTTATTAACAGTGTTGGGGAAGTTACTTTTAAAAAGTAACTAGTTATAGTTATAGTTAGTGCTGAGAAAATGTAATTAGTTACTTTACTAGTTGCTCAATTATAAAAGAAACTAAGTTACTTTACTTTACTTTACTTTATATACAAATATTTTTTTTTATGTAGTGGAACAATAAAACACAAGAGATATGTTTAGAAATCTTGACAGGAATATTTATTGTAGCCTCAACTTGGCCTTCAAAACAAAGTGTAACAGTGTAACAGTGTAGTTAGATCATAGTGACTCAGTCATGAATGATGACTCTACCCACTCAGCAGAGGGCTAAATAACTGATCTCTTCTCACATTCAACAAACCAGTCAAATACACAAACATTTGATTACCTCACATCCGGCCATTAGCATAAACAAAATAATGGTGGATAAAAGAAAAAGGTGCTTTCAGCTTCATAAGTAAATACGGGTACTTAGAAAGGCTGCACTGTTTGTGCAATGCACAACAATAACCAAAACATAAATTAAAGTCATTAAGGCTGTCTATACAGAATAATTCTTTATCTCTGTCTCAGTCCATTCTTTACATCACCATCACAATATTGGGAGAGGAGAGAAACTATTTTCAGCCATCTCAAAAATATACGAACATCTGTCCATCATTATAAACAAAATGATAGTGGATAAAATTAAGAAACTGTACTTTCAGCTTCATAACAGACCCTGAGATTATTTTCAGTAAGGCTGCAATGTCTGTGCAATGCATACAGTAACAATGGGTATTCAAACAAAACATAAATGAGCTAACACTATAAACGAAGACCATCACTGTCTTTAGTCCAGCAGAGGTAGTGTCTAAATAAAATACATCAGTATTTATGCCCAGAAAATATCTATCTATACATTCATTTCTTAATTCCTAGCTCTCAAACCAATGGTTGTACCTTAAGAGGAGAAGTCTCTCAAACTTTTGATCTGAGAGCCGGTTCCTCTTTGGAGACAAAATCAGGCCCCCCAGGCTAAATAGCCTTTCTACTGGGGCACTGGATGGAGTGGCTGCATTATATTTAAGAGACAGTTTCTTTATCAAAGGATATTGATTAAGACTGTCCATCTCTGTTGCAACTGATTTGAAGTAATCAGCTACTTCAGATTCAGCAGGACCGTAAGTATCCTCATCCTCTGGAAAGCTAAAGAAGTCTTCCTCTGTGCTTTGCTGTGGTGTTGGGTTGGTGGTACCTGATTGCTGCTCCCGTGCAAGGGCCAGTTTGCGGCATTCTGCAATCAGACTTGCCTTCGCCGCGTCTTTCCTCTCCTGCTGACCATGTAAACTACGTAGCTTGAACTTTGGTAGTGTCACAGCAGCCAGGACGGCATCTTCACTAGCCAAAGCCCCAGCAAATCTTGTTCTGATTGACTGAAATGATATAACGAGAAGAGTGCAAAATAAATTAAAATACATTCTTAAGTTTTACTAACATACTCGTGTACTGAGTGAGCAAATTAAAAAAAGAGAAAAATAATTGCATTAAACATTTTATTTCAGGGCCACAACATATGTAGGCCTAATGGGGTTTATTCCTTTAGGGGGGTATCAATGGGCCCTTATAAGTCTGTAACTCTGACAGTTAAGGGGAAGCCTTAAAGTTGGAACATTTGAGAAGCACTATATGCTGTACAACATGTACACTTTACAGCTAAAATGCTGTCAACACTGTTGACATTTATTATGCAATACAATTGGCTATTTGATTTAATTTAAACACAAATCACAGTTCTTACCTGCACAATTGCATCTGGTAGGCCAACAAGGATTTGCAGATCTTTCTTCAGTTCCAGAGTCTTGTGCATCAATGATTGCAGTGTGGGTAGGAGTGTTCCATAAAAACAATTCTTTTCTCCCTGAAGGACGTCCAGTGCCATAGTAAGTGGCTTCATGACAGTGCAGTACTCTCTGATAACCAGATATTCCCTTTCACTGATAGCTTTCATCTGTAGTTTGGAGAGCAGGGTGTTCAACTCTACAATTGGTATCTCAGAAACCCGAGCCAGGGCATCATAAAAGGAATTCCACCTAGTTGTGCAAGGTACTAGCAGCTTCTTTCCAAGATTGTCCTCCACAAGCTCTGAGGCTACTGTTGATCGGCTGGCTTTATTCCACAACCCTGTACACTTTGTGGTAGCATTCCTGTACACTGCTTTGGTTTCAGGTGTTGACAGCAACCACTTCTCTACATCAGTGCACATTATGAGGTTCATTGTGTGTGATGCACATCTCAGATGTGGGGGTAAAACAATCTCCTCCATGTCACCATCAGCATCAGCACCATTCAGTACATCTCCAATGTCTGTGAAAATCACCTCATCAGCCTGTGAGTCATTATCATCATCGTCTTCCTCCTCATCACGTGGTGGTTGGTACATTTTAAAGGCTTTAACAAAATTTGAGCCATTATCCGTGACTGTGGCTGTGATTTTTTGGGCTATGCCATGAGCAGAGTGGATATTATCCAGCTCCAAAGCAATCGCGTCATATGTATGACGGCCTTTGAAACGTTTGCAGGCTAACCCTGCTTTCTGATGTGTCATGGTGACTGGATCTATCCAGTGAGCTGTTACCCCCAGGAAACTTTTATTATGGGCAGTCCATAAGTCAGCTGTTGTGGAAAGATGTTCTAGGTCATTAAAATTGTGTTTGAGCTGCTGCTCCATTTTAATGTATTCATTGTCCAGGTATTTGCAAAATGTCTTTCTGCTCTGTAGAGCTACTCCTGTTTTAACAGGTATTTTGGAGACTATTTTTTTGAAGCCAACAGACTCAACAGTGGATATTGGAAGCATATCTTCAACCACATAGCCAGCAACAAATTTGTTCAGTTGGCTCTGGCTCATTGGGACATGCTGCAGAGATTTAAATTCCAGCTTCTGCTGTTTAGATGGTGTGGGGCCATCCTCTGTGGGGTCTTTTGCTACCAGTTTTGTACAGCCATGTTTTGTTGAAAGATGCTTTAACAGATTGCCATTGCTGGACTTCGCTGTCGACAAATGTTTATGTCCTCCTGCGCACAGCTTACATTTCACCACAATGTTTTTACCGCCCTTTATCTCAACGAATTCAAAGTAATGTTTATACTTCCATCCTGCAAAGCACCCGATGTCATTGTCACTGCTGTCTTCCATTTTACCTAGGCTTGGTGTCTGTTCGCCGCTCGCCGTCATCATGCACCGTTATTAGTTTGACTCAGGTTTGACTTCGTTTAGTGTTGTTTATGTGTGGCGGGCGGTGTGTGCGCTTGGGTGCATGCTGTGTGTGCAGCCGCTTCCTGAAAGGCAAAGGCCCGCCCAACTCTGTTTCTGATTGGCTTACCCACGGAGTTACCCAGTGTGTTAACCAATCATCATCACTTTCTCTGTAAGATTCATGTTAGTCTGAGAGCTCACTTCCACGCTCTTTTGCTGCTGCTTGTTTTGGCAGGACTAGGAGGAGGAATCGGATTATGAAACTACCGAAAATAACGGAACTAACGCAACTAACGGACCAATTTAATTCATAATAACGATAACGCCACTACCAAATGGGAAAAGTAATGCGTTACGTTAGAATTTAGAGAGAAAACTAATTTCGTTACTAAAGTAACGGAAAAATACTCGTTAGGTCCCAACACTGCTTATTAAGACCTCTGGGAACGGGTCCCTGTGATCAGGTTCAGCCCCTCTGCTGTAGTCCATGAGGAGGCTTCTCTCCCTCCCAGAGAGCCTCTGCCTCCACAGCTCCAGAATCCTCTGGGTTATCCTGGTGGACTGGATGCCCAGGAGAGAGCCCACCGCCTGAGAGTCTGACATCGCTGGCCCCGCGGTGTCCACCAGCTGTTTCAGGACCAGGTCTTGGTCCACCAGCTGTTTCAGGACCAGGTCTTGGTCCACCAGCTGTTTCAGGACCAGGTCTTGGTCCACCAGCTGTTTCAGGACCAGGGGCCTCATGTACTAAGAGTGCGTGGATTTCAACGTGAAACCGTGCATGGAATTTACACAAACGCAAAAATTCAGATGTACAAAACCCTGCGTACGCCCAAATCCACGCAGGTTGCTCTGTACATACCAATCAGTGTGGATTTGAGCACACATGCGGTAGCACAACCGTCCGCCCCGTCTCCTCCCTCAAAAACATATGTTTGAATATGATAATGAAGATAATTAGCCATTAAAAATCGCTCATCCTAACAAGAAATGTGCAAAAACAGGTAAAACAAATTAAAAAGAACATCGGCTCTGAGCTGTAATAAATAATGTATTTGGGGGCATTCCTTCCGATTTCAGCTGCATATGGGTAATGCTGTTCTTTGCTTTGCGTTGCGTTCCGTGAAGAGTTAATAACAATGTGAACAACATGAACTTATATTTAAAACATGAAGCATCACGATCTGATTCCTCTGCTGCAGAAATAAAGACAATTTGTGCAAACGGGATTATCGAGGTGCAAACGTGAGAAATAAAGAGCAAAGTTGCTTTAACTCGGGGTGTTGCATCCGCAGGAGGAGAGACCGGTCTGGGTCCCAGTCCATCACTGGAGAAACACTTTCTGGACCTGCAGCACCTGCAGCTGACTCGATATCAGACTCTGAAAGTTGCCTTTATTCAATAAAAACTTTATTCATCATTGCTGAATCACAACAGTTCGTACCAACCAACCTTTCCGTGACATCTTAGTTTTATTTTAAAAGACAACTTTACAGAACTGGTTTTTCACTGCAAAATGTATTTTAATGTTTTTCTGTCCAGACACAGTTATGGGATGTTTAGGATCTGGCTTTACTCTTGAGTAGTCGTCCCATACGCTGTAGCAGCTCCAGCTGAAAGCATCATGTTGGTCTGAACCGGAGCAGCTGGTCCAGTTCAGGCAGCGATCCAGGAGGATCCTCTTGGTACCTAAACCAGCTGATGGTCCAGTCTTACTCCTGGACCAGCAGATCAGTCTGGTCCCTGGAGACTCGCTCCTGATCCTGCCATCAGCAGGTTCCTCTAACGGAGCCAAAGCTCCATCAGGATTTGCAGGTTCCATCGTTGAGCTCCTTTAGTTGTTTGTTCAGATCATGTGGTTGATTGTGAGATTGTTGCAGCTCCACTCTTGTTTGACTTATCTGGTGATGTGGGGACTGTCGTGTCCTTCCTGTGGTCATGAACTTATTGTTGACGTTACGTTTCCTCATATTCTGCACTTCACTGCATCACCAGTGAGTGTCGCCAACGGACAAAACCTCAGAAAAGTGCGTGCACCAGCCTTGGTGTGTGCGTGAAAGACCACAACTTTCTACGTTCACGTCATTCTTTGTAAATCAGACCGTGAGCGTTGAAAGTGGCGAACGCACGTTTTTTGTGCACCGCACGTTTTGTACATCAGTCCCCAGGTCTTGGTCCACCAGCTGTTTCAGGACCAGGGTCTTGGTCCTGCACAGCGCTGCCATCAGCCCAGGCACAGCTCCACTGCAGACATCCAGCCTGGCTCCGTGAACCAGTGGCCGGGGTGCCAGTTCTTGACGTCCTGCAGATTCCCTTTTTTCGGCAGCAGGGCAACAACAGCCCTGCGACAGGACAGTGGCAGAGAACCTGAGGTCAGACTTTCATTAAAACCTCTAAAATGTCTAAGGTGCTAAAATATTCCAGAAGGCTGTGTAGAACTCGACAGTCAGGCCATCGATGCCAGGAGACCGCCGTCCCTGCATACCCTGCAGAGCGGCATGTAGCTCCTCCATCTGCAGTGGCCGGTCCAGCTGTGAGTTGGTCTCTTCAGAGACATGAGGCAGTTCACCACAGAACCCCTCAAACAGAGCATCATCCTCCACGTACTTGCTGGTATAGAGAGATGAATAAAACTCTACAGCTCGCCTTCTGATCTGACCAGGCTCAGTGAGCTCCTGCCCCGTGTCAGAGAGCAGAGAGTGGATCCCTTTCTCTGTCCATGCTTCCTCTCCAGACCAAAGAAGAAGCTAGAGGGAGCATCCATCGCTGTGACCCGGGATCGGACCAGTGCACCCTGTACCTTGGTGTCCAGCAGGTTGGCTAAGCCATTTTTTTGGACTTGAGGATTTCAATATATCCTCAATTTCCTGTGGAAGCACTCATTGTTTCTAGCTCCACGATCTCAGTCTCCAGGTCTTTCATAGATCGACAGATGTCACGTGTGACATTGAGAGTATACTACTGACACAAAAGCTTAATCTCAGTCTTGCCATGTTCCCACCACTGCCTAAGACATGTAATATCAGCTTTCCTGTGTCTAAAACCAGTCCAAAAATAACTAAAAGCCTCGCTAAAACCTTTGTCAAATGTTAAAACTGAATTAAAATGCCAGTATGCACTCTTAGGTAAAATGTTCTTTATGGTGACATGACATAAAACCAAAGAATGATCTGTAAAACCAGCTGGCATTATTTTACACAGCTTAAAAACATTAAAATGATGCTTAAAACAATAAAAACGATCAAGTCTGGCTAAGGAGATTATGTCCTCTCTCAGGTGGGACCACGTGTACTGTCTGCAGTCTGTGTGCATCCTTCTCCACACATCCACCAGGCCGTGGGAGTAGACCAGCTGCTTCAGAGCGTGTTGGGAGGCTGGATGAGGCTCTGCATGATTACGGTCTAAAAACCCGTAATCAGTACAGTTAAAATCCCCACCCAAGAATAAAAAAATCCTCCGAGCCACAGCAATTCAGTCTAGTGCTGACTTTTTCTAGAAAGCTCTTCCTCTCTGTACCGTTTGTTGTTTTGTTTTGTTTTGTTTTTTATTTTGGATCCCCATTAGCGGACGCAAAACGCCAACTAGTCTTCCTGGACCCCCAGGAAGGGAATGATGTTGGAGCATAAATGTTCATAAAAAACAGGATGTGATGTTCAAACTGTGCCTTGACTAAAAGACACCTCCCCTTCACCACATGCTCGACCTCCAGAGACGATGGAGTAAAGTTCTGAGAGAGCAGGAAGCCCACTCCACCGCTGAGTGTGGTGTTATGGCTCAAAGCCACCTCTCCTTCCCACTCTTTGTTCCAATCTGCCTCTTTGCCTTCATCACTGTGTGTTTCTTCTAAAAACAGAACATCAATATTTTTCATCCTTGCTGTGTCAAACACCAGTGCCCTTTTCCTTGCCTCTATGGCACCATTCACAACTGCACATCCTCTCAAAAATCTCACAAAAATCTGTGAAATGCCCACGACCTCTCACCACTATTTTCCGTGGCACCAACACGGAAATGGTATAATTCCGTGTGAGCACCACGGATATTGTACCTATGCGAAGTCAATGGGATCCGTTGTCGTGATATTTACACGGATTATTACATTATTATTATGTATATATTATTCTTTATTATAGTGGCTAAGTTATGAGTTTTTGACGCACAAGTTACTGTTTGTTACTGTCAGTTTGTAAAAGCAGGTTTTTAACGCTGTTTTGACAGTGTTTTAATGGCGTTTTGATGATTTTTAACAGTATTTTGACGGCGAGTAGGGGGGGTGCGCTTTTTGGCCTCTATCGTCACCGCGGTAATGCTTTTGACTGAGAAAAGTAATACACGTCGTGGCAGCATCGAGACGCACATTTTGAGGTATAACACACCTGGGTGCACGTTACGGTTCGGGCCGTATTAATGGCTGAAGAAGTGGCATAAATTGCGCAAAAATTACACGATTAATTCAAAATGGCCGACTTCCTGTTCGGTTTCGGCCAAGGCGCCAAGAGACTTTTCTTTAAGTTGCGACATGGTACAGATGTGTACTGATTTTCGTGCATGTACGTCAAACCGTATTGTGGGGGCTTGAGGCACAAATTTTTCTAGGGGTCGCTGTTGAGCTATTTTGCCACGCCCATTAATGCAAACCATTAACTTTCAAATTTTTCGCCAGGCCTGGCTTGCGTGCAAAATTTGGTGACTTTTGGGGCACGTTTAGGTGGGCAAAAAGGCCTTCCTTTCGTCGGAAGAAAAACGAGGGTAAAAAAGAGGACTAAAAAAAGATAAAAATACAGATACAATAGGGCCTTCGCACTGTCAGTGCTCGGGCCCTAAAAAGATAAAAAGACAGTATCAAGGCGGGCTTCCGGTTGTGACATGTAGGGAGAGGACGCACGAGCGAAGGCTCCCGGTTAATTTTCTATTACCTTCCTTTTTGAACCATTTTTTATCTTGAATCTCGACGTAATTTACAAGGTAAAATCAATCTGACCACTTTGTCCCAGAGATGAGCAAGCCAAAGCAAGCAAATTCAGCTATTAACTCGCAAACCCCGTCCACACGTGCGGCGGGTAAGCTAGCAGCCTTCGCAGCTAAAGATCCTCCGACAGCGGCTGGAGCCAGCGCTGCTGCACCTGCACCTGCACCTGCAGCCGCGGCTGCGGTGTTAACTATGGACCAACTGTCTGCTGAGTTCGCTAAACAGAGAACATCACTCAAGGAGGACGTTTCTACTCTGATTCAAGATGCTGTTAGACCAATACAAGCTTCTCTGGACTCACTACAGTCAACAGTGTCCTCGTTCCAGAGCCGTCTTACCTCCGTCGAGTCTGTAGCCGGGGACAACTTTGAGCGGCTAACAGCGGCAGAGTCCGACATCAAACTGCTGCAGAGCCAGAACCAGGCTCTCCTGGACCGGTGCGACGACCTGGAGAACCGCTCACGGAGAGCTAATCTCCGCATACTGAACATCCCTGAAGGCAGTGAAGTCAGCAAAGATCCCGTAAAGTTCATGTCAGAAGTTCTGATGGACATGATGGGTCCTGATGTTTTTTCCTCCCCGCCTGAACTGGAGCGAGCCCACCGGACCCCGACCTTCAGAGCCGCGCAGAGATCTTCCCCCCGCCCGTTCCTGGTCTGCTTCTCCAGGTTCCAGCAGAAAGAAGCCGCGCTGCGTTGGGCCAGGAATCATGAGCTCAAATACCAGGGTGCCACCGTGAGGATTTATCAGGATGTCAGCGCAGCTCTGGCCAAGAAGAGAGCCGCGTTTAACAGCGTGAAGCAGGCTCTGTATCAGAGGGATGTCCGTTTCCACCTGCTCTACCCGGCCCGGCTGCGAGTGATGTGCGGGGACGACGTGTTTACCTTCGACTCCTCTGATGAAGCTCAGAAGTTTTTCGACCGGAGGTTCGGTAAAAAATAAGACTGAATATCACGGCTTGGGCTGCGTTGCCTGGCAACGGTTCATCACCTGATCTGGACGGCGGCCGTGCCCGTCTCTCTGACACACCTGCGGCTCGCGGACCCGAGGTATGGACAGTTATGGTATGGGTGGACTGATCAATATGATGCTGTATCATTGAAAAAGGAAAGAAAAATACTTTAATATTTTTAATTTTTTTTTTTTTTTATTTATTTTTTTTATTTTTAATTTTTTTACTGTGATGTTGAGGTTGCATGCGTTTTCATATGCGCTCACATTTACTTTTGATAGTTGCTGTACTGCTCAACCATCTCTTTTGTTTATATTGTGGTGTTAAGTGGTTTATTATATAGTTTATTATAGAAACTGGGAGCCTCGCAAGGCAGAGGTAGTAAGGAAATGTTATACCAGAAGTTGTTTGGAATAGTGTTTAGCCTGCAGCTTGCCTCAGAGAGAGTGACAGGTATAGGCTTAGTTTTAGTTTTGTTTTTGTTCTTAGATAGGGTTGGGAAAAGGGACACCGCCACATTCTTGAAACATATACTTATCTCTTTAAGAGAAGAAAAGGACCAAACTGTGCACCTAAACATGATCACGGCTGTACTTTTACATTACTTACCTTTCTGTTCAGTTTATTTTCTTTAATTAAACATGGTAAATGACATTAATGCAAGGGTGGCTGCTATGCGATTCATTAGTTGGAATGTGAAGGGTTTAAACGGGCCTGTTAAAAGAGCCAGGGTATTCAATCACCTTAAGTATTTAAAGTGTGATATTGCATTTCTCCAGGAAACCCATCTACAGATAAAGGATCAGGTCAGACTCAAAAAAGGATGGGTGGGGAATATATTCCATTCCAACCTTAATTCTAAAACTTGTGGGACAGCCATATTGATGCATAAAAAAATTCAGTTTAATGCAACCACTGTTATCTCGGATCCACGGGGGCGATTTGTGATGGTATCAGGACTCCTCCACCATAAGCCTGTGATTCTAGTTAATATTTATGCCCCGAACTGGGATGATGATAAATTCATGAGTAAAATCATGTCATTAATTCCAGATTTGAACTCACGACAACTGATTTTTGGTGGAGATTTAAATTGTGTGATAAACCCAGCGCTTGATCGCTCCAATTCTACCTCTACGAATATTTCTAAAAAAGCCAAGCTATTATCAGCGTTTATGGACCAAATAGGAGGTGTTGACCCCTGGCGTTTTTTATTCCCACAGAGCAAATCATTTTCTTTCTTTTCCAATGTACATCACTCGTATAGTAGAATAGATTATTTTTTAATTGACCGGAACCTTCTATCATTTGTTAAAAAAGTTGAATATTCATCTATAGTAGAGTCAGATCATGCCCCTGTATTATTAGACCTTGCATTTCCTCCTTATCAATTTGAACAGTCCTCCTGGAAATTAGACAGACACCTCCTGACTGATGAGAGCTTTTGCCAAATTATATCGCAAAAAATAGATGATTTCATTGAATTCAACCAAAAGGATGACATTTCTCCTTCTCTCCTGTGGGAGACACTAAAAGCAGTACTCAGGGGTGAGATAATATCATATTCGGCTAAAATAAATAAGAAGAACAGACTAAAACAAGAGGAGCTTATTAAGGCAATATCTATGGTTGATGCTCAGTACTCTGTCTCTCCCTCCCCTGAGATCTACAAAAGGAAGCTGGACCTTCAAATGCAATATAATTTGCTATCTGCTGAAAAGACAGGACGTCTCCTTTTAAAAGCACGAGGGTATGTCTATGAACATGGCGACAAAGCTGGACGTTTACTATCACACCAACTTAAGTGCCGCTCGGCCTCTCAACAAATCCTACAGATTCGGAAGAGTGATGGGGAATTAACCATTGACCCAGAAGAAATTAAAGAAACATTCACCTCATTTTATTCAATCCTGTATACATCAGAGATGACAAATGACGACTCCGACATGGAACTTTTTTTTGATAACCTTCACGCTCCTTCTGTTACAGCAATTCATAGAACCGGAACGGAGCTTCCATTGAGTCTTACAGAAATCGTGAATGCAATGAAGGCAATGCAGAACAATAAATCACCAGGCCCTGATGGGTACCCCATAGAGTTCTTTAAAAAGTTCTCTGACAAACTATCAAAACTCTTACTGGATATGTTTAATGACTCTTTGACCCGTGGCTCACTTCCGCAGACTTTGACTGAGGCATCAATCTCCCTCCTGCTAAAGCCAGGTAAAGATTCCACAGACTGCGGCTCATATCGTCCCATCTCCCTCCTAAACTGTGATGTGAAGATCCTGGCCAAAGCCCTCGCCTTACGCCTAGAAACAACAATGCAGGATGTGATATCAGCTGACCAGACCGGTTTCATTTTAGGCCGGCACTCGTTTACAAATATTCGTCGGCTGTTGAATGTTATCCACTCCCCTGCGTCCAGTGCTGTTCCTGAAGTGGTCATTGCGCTGGACGCGCAGAAAGCTTTTGACAGGGTGGAATGGCGATACTTATTTACATGTTTGAAGAAATTCGGATATGGCCCTAATTTCATCTCATGGATTAAACTGTTATATACATCACCCAAAGCCTCTGTAATTACGAATGGTAAGCGCTCACAGTATTTCCAGCTATCAAGGGGGACCCGTCAGGGCTGTCCAATCAGCCCATTGCTGTTCGCTTTGGCCATAGAGCCCTTGTCTATTACACTCAAAACTTTGCCAACAATTACTGGAATCCATAGGGGGGGGAGGGAGCAAAGAGTATCTCTCTATGCGGATGATTTGTTAATTTATGCATCTGACCCTGTCTCTTGTGCTCCCCATATTATTTGTGCACTGAGGAGATTTGGTGCTTTTTCAGGGTACAAACTGAACTTAAATAAGAGTGAATGCTACCCTGTTAATGACTTGGCTCTTCACATTCAGGACGGTGTTTTACCGTTTCAAATGTCTAAAAATGGCTTTAAATACTTGGGCATTAATATTACAAGGGATATGCAGAGTCTTTATCAAAAAAACTTCAATCCGCTATTTGAGAAAGTCAAACTGGACCTGAAGAAGTGGCGTCTACTTCACCTATCCTTAGCAGGTAAAGTGAACTGCATCAAAATGAATGTGCTCCCTCGGTTTCTTTACCTGTTCCAATGTATCCCACTGTATCTTCCTAAATCTTTTTTTAAATCCATTGATAAGACTTTAATTTCATTTATATGGGACGGAAAGAATCCTAGGGTGCGGTTAGAGCTGTTACAGAGACCTAAATGTCAGGGTGGCTTAGCTCTTCCTAATTTTTGTCATTATTATTGGGCCTCTAATGTTCAAAAAATTATGCACTGGCTTCATACTCCTGACACAGACTGGTGCCGCTCTGAAGCCTCATCTTGCATTTCTTCCTCCCTCGCAGCCCTGGTTACCTCCAGCCTTCCCCTCTCTATCTCTCATTACACTAGCAATCCTGTAGTTAAAAACACTTTAAAAATCTGGGTTCAACTTAGACGGAGCTTTGGGTTTAAAAACCTTCTCCATCTAAGTCCCATTCACAACAATCACCTTTTCCCTCCAGCTAGGTTAGACTCTGGATTTGCTCTATGGCAGAGACAAGGCATTTATAATTTTAAGGATATGTACATAAATCGTGTTTTTGCAAGTTTTGATGATTTCTCACGCAAATTTGGCCTACCTCGGTCTAGCTTATTTCGTTATTTTCAAGTTCGCCATTTCGTTCAGCATCAAGACCCCAACTTTCCACATATAACATCGCCCTCTGGTTTAGATGATCTGTTGAAATCCCCGTTCAATCCTAAAAAACTAATCTCAAGAATAAGTGACAATATAACCTCCTTTAAAAACGCAACCCTAACGAAAATCAGGGCAGATTGGGAGAATGAATTAGGGGAGGACTTGCAGGAGGACACTTGGGAAAGCGCTCTATTAAGAGTTAATGACAGCACCTCCTGTGCCAAATTAAACGTAATACAGTTCAAGATCCTACATCGCATGCATTTTTCCAAAGCAAGATTGGCTAAAATATATCCTAACACAGATGCGAGGTGTGACAGGTGTCAAAACACTCCTGCTGATTTAACACACATGTTCTGGTTGTGTCCTGCCCTGGTAAATTACTGGTCCACCATCTTTAAAACGTTATCAAAAGCACTGAATATTGATCTTCAACCCGATGCTGCTATGGCCATATTTGGTACCACAAGTGTTAGACATACAACATTAAAGAAAAGCTATAGAAATATTATTGCATTTACAACGCTGCTTGCAAGAAGAAGAATACTATTGCACTGGAAGTCAAAAAATCCACCCAAAGTGTCGCTATGGTTTACCGATCTGACACATTTCATACAGTTGGAAAAGATCAAATATACTCTCGGGGGGTCCAAGGACAAGTTTTTCTCTGTCTGGGATCCGGTGTTACTGTACATGAGCAAACTTAGAACTGTGCCCACTTAGATATCGCATAGCAGCCACCTGTATGTGTGTGTATATGTGCTTATGTGCATGTTGACTTGCTATATTCATAATTGGTCTGTTTTATTTTTTATTTATTTTTTTTTTTTCATTCAATTTTACAATTCTGTTGGTTAGGTGTCCAACCTGTTCAGGGGATGGGAGGGCAGGGGTGTTAAAATATAAAAATGAGCATTGTGAACCTTTTTGTATCAGTATCCATGTGCTGTGCTATTAATGCTCAATAAATAAAATTATCAAAAAAAAAAAAAAAAGACAGTATCAAGGCAGACATGTTACTAAAAATCAAGATCTTTTTTCACTTTAACCATTAGTTTTTTCAGCCTAAAAACCTCCTGATTTGTTGAATCGGAGGTGGCTTTGTTTTTAATAATATACTTAGCTGACTTTAAAAATAGCAGCTTGTCTGGAGAATGTGTGTCTATGTTTATTCTTCTTACACCTTTTATTTGTTCCAGATAACTTTTTAAAATTTTTTCTGGATACAGTTTTGTTTCTTGACCTGCAGTGACGCTGGAGACACCACTGCAGTCAGACGGGTACGCCTCAGCATCACTGTCGCTGTCTGCTGTGGTGGCTGCCAGGGGGTCCATCTGCCCTGCCTTACAGCTTCCCTCCTCAGACAGCGAGCTCTGCCTTTTGCTGCGTCTCTGTGCTGTGTGTGTGAGGGTGCGTGCACTCTCACACACACAGCTTTGATCTGTTTGTCTAACACTTTCTCCCTCTCACTCCCTTCACCACCCATCTCGCTTATCTCCACATTTTCCCTCTTCTCTCCCATCCCCTCACCTATCTCCATCTCCTCCTCCAACCTTTCTACTTCACCTGTCGCATTCTTATTGCCTTCTATGTCTAAAATCTGACCTGCCTCTGTTTCACCCTCCACCTCTCTCCCCCTTTATCCCACCTCCCATTTCTCCTGTCTCTCTCTCCACCTCATTTTTCCCACCCCTCTCTTCACTTTTCTTACCCTCCATCTCTCCTGTCTCTCCCTCATCCCGCCTTTTCCCACCGCTCTCCTCACCTTTCTCACTCTCCACCTCACCTGTCTCATCCCCCACTTCTCCTGTCTCTCACACCACCTCTCTCCTCAGCCTCACGCTTCCCCTCCTCACTCCCCTCCTTGTGTCCGCTCCGCTCTACCCGCCTCTCTCTCTCTCCTCCGTCCCCCTCCTGCTGTCTTGTGTCGGGAGTCCGGCGTCGGGCCACAGGTACGGGGCTGCCCTGCCTACCTTCCCCCGCGCTCTGCGGGGGGGCCCCGCCTTGGCGTTTCGGGCAGGCCCGGGCTTGGTGTCCCTCTTCCCCGCAGCCGAAGCACTTCAGCAGGGAGGAGGCGGCGTACAGAATATAATCAAACCTGTCCACCCGCACTTTAAAAACGCAATGGAACTCGTCCGTCTTGTTGTTTAAAATCATCATTACTTGTCTCCGATGCAACACAAAGTGTTTCAATAAAGGTGATGAACTGATAGACAGCGGTACGTTGGATAGTGTGATTCAGCTTGTGGGCTGCGTAAGCGGCAGCACTTGTTCAAACAAGCCATTCACAATTATCCCGGTCTCCACCAGACGGTTTGCTTGTTCCACCTTCTCCAAAAAAAAGTACGACTGATTTGTTCATGCGGGCGGTGGATATGATGGAGCCGTGCCCCACCACCTCCCCCGCCGCCAGCGCCACCTCCTCCACACCGCACAGTGATCCGGCGCCCACCTTCACGCCGTGCTGCCGGGACAGCCCATCAGCCGTCATGACGGCTGCCACCAGCCTCAGGCTGGTGTGGACAAAACACACAAAAAACACCAACTCACCTAACCCAAAAAACAAACTAAACTCATGCAACCACAAAGACCAACACAGACACAAAATATAAAGAAAAAGGAAAGAAAATATTGAAAATTTTACATATATCTCACCTCTCACACAAAGAAGAAGAAGAAGAAGAAGAAGAAGAAGAAGAAGAAGAAGAAGAAGAAGAAGAAGAAGAAGAAGAAGAAGAAGAAGATTTTTTTTTTTGATTTTTAAATCAACTTTATTTTACACATGTACAGTTTTCAGTTAAGAGCACTATTAAGAACAACACATTTAAATACACTTATTTTCACACAACTATTCAATAAATTAACTTTTTAAGAACCGAGTGAAATTTAAAATGTGGTTGTCTTCAACAGTGCATAAAATATTATCGTGACACCAAACATTTTTAAAAGCTTGCATATCACTGGACATTTTGTAAAACTCGAACTCCAGCCTCAGTCTGCAGCGGAGGTTGCAGCGCCACAAAGAGACTGCGTCCTGACCTGGCCGCCCCTCAACCTTGTTCCCCCTGGACACGTAAATGGCCAGCTTTGCTGTGCCAGAAACAAAGTTGAGGAGCTGCCACTTCTTTTTGTTTACCTTTCTCTCTCTGTGTCCATAAATAAAAACTTTTTCTGAAAACTGTACATTAAAAGAGCTAAAAACCTGAGCTAAAAGAGTGTGGAAGTTCGAAAGTCTCTCACACTCAATAAAAAAATGAAAAATCGTTTCGGGGTGACCACAAAACGGGCAGGCATTTGACACAGCTGGATTAATAACAGAGACCACAGCGTTGCAGGCAATAGCACCATGTAACACCCTCCATTGCAGGTCTGCAGTCTGCTTTTTGATTGGGGGGGTATAAAGGATCTCCCAGCATGGAGCTTCTCCATCTCCAATCCTCCTGCTCCATGCGCACACAGTCCTTTTGTCCAACTCCTTCCTGCACAACACTTTGACACAGTTATTGTACAGTGTCTTCTTGCTGTTGTTGTGTAGAGACACTGTTGTCGCCCTCTCCAGCAACGGGCCAGATGTTTCTCCCAGCTGGGGGGTCAGTTGGAGTTCTGGAAAAGGGTCCCCTTGTACGGGCTCTGTGCCTCTGCCATACTTCTCGAGGAGGACTTTTTCCTTGTTGTCCAGTCTCTCTCTCCAGAGTTGAAGGGCCCTCGTCATGAGCCGGGTAGACCGGACCCCCAGATGTGCGGCCAAGGCCTCTGCTCCCTGTAGATCGGGTCCAGCTGCATCCACCAGGTGCCTCAGCTGCAGCGTCTCGGAGCGGAGCAGGGCTGCCGTCAGGCCCGGCATGGCCTCCAAGGAGATGTCCAGTCTGGCACCATGAATCACCGGTTGTTGTAAAAGCCAGAACAGAGAGTTAGAGCTTCCACCTGAACAGCTTTTAAAAAGGCCCCATGCTTTAAAAACACTTTTATAAAATGGAGGAACCCCATTAAACGTTATCAATTTAAGATCAGTTAAAAACAGAGCAGCATCTAGGCCCAAATCACCCACTCGTCTAAACATGCAGCTGGCCACGTCTCTCCACATAAGATCTGTCGCACCTGTTAAAAACCTTTGAACAAACTGAATTCTAAAGGTGGCAGTTCTACTGGTCAAGTGGATGAGGCCCTGTCCCCCCTCCTCTCTCGTCAAAGATAAAACCCCCCTCGACACCCAGTGTTTTTTGTCCCAGAAGAACTCTACCAGTAAACTCTGGATCTTGTCCAGTAGTCCTGGTGGCGGCTCCAGGCACATTAACCTGTGCCATAGTGTACAAGCTATTATGTTGTTTGCCACCAGGACACGACCTCTGAAAGACATTTGAGGACGTAACCATTTCCATTTTTTTATCTTGTTTTCAATTTTTGATGGTACGTCCTCCCAGTTCTTCTGGACTGTGCTTTGCCCTCCCAGATACACCCCTAAATATTTTATACCGGATTTTTTCCATGAAAGGTTCTGGGGTAGTACTGGGAGGCTCCCACTCCACTGGCCGACAGAGAGGGCTTCACTTTTGTGCCAATTGACTTTTGCCGCTGATAAAACATGAAAAGAATCAATAAGAGTATTTAAAATGTCAACATCCTTTTGAGTTCTTATCATCACAATGACATCATCGGCATAAGCGGATAAAACAATTTTCCTATTAAAACCAGGTAAAATCAAACCGTCAATGCTTGAGCGTATTTTGCAGAGGAGGGGTTCGAGGGCGAGTGTATAGAGCATGCCGGACATAGCACAGCCCTGCCGGACGCCTCTAGACACCCTGAAGGGAGCACACAGACTGCCGTTCAGCTTCAGTATAGACTCAATGCCTCCGTACAATGCCTGGATCTTGGCAATAAAACTCATGCGGAACCCAAACTTCTCCATAGTTTTCCAGAGGAAGCAGTGTTCAACACGGTCAAATGCCTTTTCCTGGTCCAGTGAAATCAAACCAGTGTTAAGTCCCAAAAGGTTGGAGATGTCCAAAACGTCTCGAATTAAGTGGACATTGTCCACCATGGACCTACCAGGTACACAGTAGGTCTGGTCACGGTGGATGACCTCCTCCAGCGCCTCCCCCAGCCTGGTAGCCAGCACTTTGGATAGAATCTTATAATCTGTACAGAGGAGTGACACGGGGCGCCAGTTTTTGATGTCCTGGGGATCACCTTTTTTTGGCAAGAGGGTCACCACCGCTCTCCCACAGGACACTGGCATTGAGCCTTCGGCCAAGCTCTCGTTGAACACCTCCAGCATATCAGCTGATATAATGTCCCAGAAGGCCTTATAAAACTCAACAGTCAGGCCGTCCAGGCCTGGAGCCCGCCGTCCCTGCATCTTAGTCAGGGCGGCGCAAAGCTCCGGCTCTTGGAGCGGCCTGTCAAGGAGGTTGTTCGTTGCCTCTGAGACCTGAGGCAGGTTGCCACAGAAATCGTCCAGCAGTTCCCCCCTCTCCTCATATTCGCTAGAATAGAGCTTGGAGTAGAACTCTGTGGCATGTTTCCTGAGCTGGCCCAGCTCCGTTATCTCCTGCCCCGTGTCACTCAAAAACGAGTGTATGTGTTTGCTCTGTGCATTCTGCTTTTCCAGACTGAAGAAGAAACTGGAGGGGGCATCCATCTCCGTTATGTTCTGGATCCGTGACCTGACCAATGCGCCCTGTACCTTAGTACCCAGCAGGTCTCTTAAGGCCATTTTTTTGGACTTGAGGATTTCAACATATCCTCGATTTTCTGTGGACACACTTAATGTTTCCAAGTCCACGATCTCATTCTCCAGCTCTCTAATAGATCTGCATGCATCGCGTGTGACATTGAGCGTATACTGTTGGCATAGAAGTTTGATTAAAGTCTTGCCATGGTCCCACCACTGTCTAAGACATTTAAAATCGTTTTTCCTAAGTCTAAAACCTTTCCAGAAAAAAATAAAAGCCTCTCTAAAACCCTTATCAAATGTTAAAACAGAGTTAAAATGCCAATAAGCACTTTTAGGTAAAACATTTTTGATAAAAATATTACATAAAACTAGAGCATGATCTGTAAAACCGGCTGGCACAATGCGACAACCTTTGCATGCGTTAAAATGATTCTTAAAAACATAAAACTGATCAAGTCTAGCCATAGAGATGATCCCCTCCCCTAGGTGAGACCATGTATACTGACGGCAGTCTGTGTGCGTCCGCCTCCACACATCCACGAGACCATGAGAGTGGACCAGCTGCCTCAGTGCATGTTGGGATCCCAGATGGGGCTCTGTGTGGTTTCTGTCCACCAAACCATTTTCTGTACAGTTAAAATCCCCACCCAAAATTAAAAAATCCTCCAATGAACAGCTGTTCAGTTTTTCACTTACTTTTTCTAAGAAGCTCTTCCTCTCTGCTCCATTATTCGGGGCATAAATATTGATAAAAACCAGTGTTCTATCTTCAAAAAGTGCCTTAACTACGAGACATCTCCCTGGTTCCACGTGCTCCACTTCAAGTGAAGAAGGAGTGAAGGACCGGGACAGCAGGAGTCCTACCCCCCCACTTGCAGACCTATGGTGGCTCAGAACCACCTGTCCCTCCCATTCCCTCTCCCAGTCAGGTGCATTGCCTACATCGCTGTGTGTCTCTTGCAGGAACAATACATCCACCTTCTTCCTCCTTGCTGTGTCAAAGACCAAAGCCCGCTTCTCTGCCACCCTGGCGCCGTTTACGTTCAGCGTCCCCACTTTAAACGAATCCATTCTGGATAGGCTAAAAAAACAACTGTAAAAAAGATAAAAAGACAGTATTAAAGCAGACATGTTACTAAAAATCAAGCTCTTTTTTCACTTTAACCATGAGTTTTTTCAGTCTAAAAACCTCCTGATTTGTTAAATCAGAGGATGCTTTATTCTTAATAACATATTTTGCTGACTTCAAAAATAGCAGCTTATCTGGGAAATGTTTTTCAATGTTTATTCCTCTTATACCTTTTATTTGCTCCGGATAACTTCTCAGCATTTTTTCTGGATACAATCTTTTTTCTTGACTTGCAGTGACGCTAGAAACGCCACTGCAGTCAGACAGGTATGCCTCGGCATCACTGTCGCTGTCTGCTGTGGTGGCTGCTGGGGGGTCCATCCGCCCGGCCTTACAGCCTCCCTCCTCAGACAGCGAGCTCTGCCTCTTGCTGCGTCTCTGCGCAGGAAAGCGTGCACTCTCACACACACTTCCTGACGCACCGTCGTTGTTGGACTCGCCCATTCTGTCCCCAGAAAAATCAGCTTTTCCTTGTTTGTCCAACACTTTCTCCCCGCCTATCATCACCACAGTTTCCCTCTTCTCTCCCATCAGCTCACCTATCTCCATCTCTTCCTCCAACCTTTCTGCTTCATCTGTCACATTCTTTTTGGTTTCTAAATCTAAAATCTGACCTGCCGCTGTTTCACCTTCCACCACGCCTTTCTCTCCCTCCACCTCATTTTTTTTACTCCTCTCCTCGCTTTTTTTACCCCTCTCCTCGCTTTTTTTACCCCTCTCCTCGCTATTTTTACCCTCCACCTCTCTTGCCTCCACCTCATCCCCCTTTTTCCCACCACTCTCTTCATCTTTCTCACCTTCCACCTCACCTGTCTCGTCCCCCACCTTACCTGTCTCATCCCTCACCTCAGCTGCCTCTCCCACCACCTCACCCGTGCCGCCTCTCTCCTCAGCCTCACGCCTCCCCTCCTCACTCCCCTCCGTGTGTCTGCTCTGCTCCTCCCGCCTCTCTCTCTCTCCCCCGTCCCCCTCCCGCTGCGCTGCGTCGGGAGTCCGGCTCGGGGCCGCAGGTACGGGGCCGCCCCGCCTACCCGCGGCGGCGGTAGCCGCCGCGTCCCCCGCGCTCCGCGGGGCGGACCCCGCCTCGGCCGAGCCGGCCCGTTTCGGGCAGGCCCGGGCTTGATGTCCCTCTTCCCCGCAGCCAAAGCACTTCAGCAGGGAGGAGGTGGCGTACAGGACGTAATCAAACCCGTCCACCCGCACTTTGAACACACAGTTGAACTCTTCCGTCTTGTTGTTCAGAATCATCATCACCTGTCTCCGATGCGACACAACATGCTTTAACAAAGGTGATTTACACCCGGCCAGCATCTTCCTCATCGGAGACACAACTTTACCGTGACGAGAGAGCTCATTAACTAGAAAGGCGTCGCTGATGAAAGGCGGGACGTTTGACAGCGTGATCCGGCTTGTGGGCTGCGTGAGCGGCAGCACTGACTCAAACAAGCCGTTCACAGTGATCCCGCTCTCCACCAGACGGTTTGCCTGTTCCACTTTTTCTAGAAAGAGAACAACTGACTTGTTCATGCGGGCGGCGGATTTGATGGAGTCGTGTCCCACCACCTCCCCCGCCGCCAGCGCCACCTCCTCCACGCCGCACAGTGATCCGGCCCCCACCTTCACGCCGTGCTGCCGGGACAGCCGGGCCAGCCCGTCGGCTGCCATGACGGCTGCCACCAGCCTCAGGCTGGTGTGGACAAAACACACAAACACTAACCCCAAAAATCAAACTAAAACCGTGAAAACACAAACACCTACATAAACCACCACCAGACACAAAAATGTGAAAGAAAAAAAGACAGAAAAAACTGAAATTTTCCCCAAAATCTTTCTCTCACTCTCTCTCCCTCATTCAACCACCTCTCACACGAAGAAGAAGAAGAAGAAGAAGAAGAAGAAGAAGAAGAAGAAGAAGAAGAAGAAGAAGAAGAAGAATGCTCTTAAACGCACAGTCGATTCACTTTACTGGCAAACACACTCATGTACAGTGGATTTTCTTATTTTTTTTCACCATCAGAAAGCAAAGCGTGCTGCTTTCAACACGATCAACTGAATGCATGGATTAAAAATGCTGCTGGAGGTGGTTCTGGATTTAGTCTTTGAAACATTTAAAGCCTCAACACCTGAAACGCCAAATTCAGAATCACTGCAAGAGCTGCAGCATGCACATAGACTGTGACACATTTTCAGAACAATTTCATGCATAAATGTGATGCCGAATGTGATTTGTGACTTATTTTTAGCCCACTGGTAGCATCACTCAGCTGCGCCAGAGTTTTACGTGAAATGTCTCACCGACAACTGGAATGTGCATTCCCTTTAAGGCCCTTCATGACTGACGTGGTGTACAGTGACAAGAAAAAGTATGTGTAGCTCTTGGAATAAACAGATTATCTGCATTCATTATAAAATGTTATCTGAAGAATGTCTAGCAACATACTATTTTGAATTTAATCCGTTGATGTTGATGTTATTTCATTTTCTGACCATATATTGATATCTTTTAGTGTCTAGATAACTCTCTTAAAACAATGCACCCCATTACTAAGTATTGCAGAAATATCGAGAGCATATGGACTCTCTTTCTGCTGGTCTCCCCAATGCAGGCAGTTTGTTCACCCCTAATCAGCTGGTCCTCCCCGTGTCTTTACACTCTGTTAGATAACTTGGCCCCTTGTAAGACTAGATCTGTCACTATTACCTTATCCCAGTGGTGTTAGTTACTAAAAAACGTTTGTTGATGACTTACAGGAGTCATGTGTTACTGTTAAAAGGGACTTTTTTAAAAGCACATTCTCAAAAATGCTCCCATTGATGTCCTTGTAACTTAATCTTGGTGAGAACGCCCCTTTTAAACATGTGGGTGGAGCAAACCAATCAGAGTGGGGTTGCAGATAAGCTTAGAAAATGTTTCAACTTGATCAATAATGTTAATGTGTGGCATTTATTTAGTAAGTTCAATAGATAGCTGCACATTAAAATGATTCCTCAAACAACTACTGCTGATATTCTGATTCTGTTCATTTGCTGCAGCAACATTATGTCCCAGTCAGACTTGTAAGAGTAATGGTAAAAGCAACAGCCTAATCTTCACCTTGGTTCATGTCTGCTCTCAGATTGCCTAAAACTAAATGGCAACAGAAAGACCAGACTCTACTTGACCAAACTTGACTAGACTTGACGTGACTTGACCAGACTTGTCCTGATTTGACATGGCTTGACTTGATTTGACCTGACTTGACTTGACTTGACTTGACTTGACTTGACTTGACTTGACTTGACTTGACTTGACTTGACTTGACCAGACTTGGCCAGACTCTCAATTGACTTGACTTGACTTGAGTTGACTTGACTTGACTTGACTTGACTTGACCAGACTTGGCCAGACTCTCAATTGACTTGACTTGACTTGAGTTGACTTGACTTGACTTGACTTGACTTGACTTGACTTGACTTGACTTGACTTGACTTGACTTGACTTGACTTGACTTGACTTGACTTGACTTGACCAGACTTGGCCAGACTCTCAATTGACTTGACTTGACTTGACTTGACTTGACTTGACTTGACTTGACTTGACTTGACTTGACTTGACTTGACTTGACTTGACGCATTTATTGTAGCACTTCCAGTCTGGTTTTTCATACTCTTCATTCAACTGAAACTACACTGATTACTACAAGTGGTAGTCTTCTTTAAGCTGATTCTGGTCACTCCATTCTTATCCTGCTTGATATGAGTGCCGATCCTTTAACATCATCCCGTCCTTCTGGACAGGCTTTGTCCCCGGTATCTTACACGCACCCCTTGACTGGTTTAAATCTTACCTCTCTAACCACTCTCAATTCATCCAATTACAACCCTTCACTTTACACTTGTAGTTACTGCTGATTTGTCCCCGCTTCCCGTCCTGGGGCTCTTGATTTGCATCATCTACTTATTTCCACGTAGTTTCATCACATGATTTGAAGTAAGAAAAGTTCAGTAATAGTGTTGAGTTAATGTGTTTCTTTAATACCATGCAGTTTTCTACCATCTTATTAACAGTTGCTCAAATAGTCGCTCTCTACCGCACATTTTGTATCACAACTAATCTGAATTTACATTGGTGTCATGTCGAACATTTTCTGCTTTCCTTTCATTGTCATGTTCACAAAATGTTCTCCTTAAATTAGAACAAGCTGTTCCGTTTTTACTTATTTGTCTTAGTTGCTGTCCAAACATCAGAATTGTAACTCATGGCTGAAACGCCTGTGATTGACGCACCCATCCTGTCCTTTAGCTAATGAGATGATGATGATGATTCTGCATGCAGTCAACAATAAACCTGTGTGCTGGAGTGCTTCCACTTCAGCAACTCATTTAAATATTGCTCTTTCAGTCTGGTTCTGAATTTAGATTCAGTGACATCCCTGTCAGATGTGTGCAGACCTACATAAAACACTTTTAGGGCGGGTGGTGAAGGTTTTTCTGCTTTTCTGGGTCGACCACTTTCTAATCATGTTCTGAGTTCTGTTGAGACATTTTAGCAAGATGTACTTTTAGAGTTTTCTGATGTGAAAACCTCCAATTGGGATCTAAGGATAGCGCCTGACTTCTGATGTAATCATTGTTTGGTTGGGGGGGGGGGTGGTGTACATGAGGGTGCTGTATCACGCAACCATAGTTAGTACGATCTGTATTACAGCCTCAAATTAGCGACTGCTAGTTTCTGTGGCATTGGTTATCAACTTAGAAATCACTGGAAATCATTCAATAAAATCTTCAATAACCTATGGACTGATTAAAAAAATAAAAGTTTTTGGAATATTGATATTTTCACTGATACTAAAACATGTAAACTTTGTTCCATGAGCAGTTTACACAAATTCGTTCTCACATTACATTGATTAAACTCCTTGAATTCGTCTTTCAGTGAGACTTAAATGAAGATCAGACCACGTTCTATGACAAATGATAATAAACAACAACAACAACAACAAAACTTTTAATTCCAAAGCGCTTTATAGTCTTTAGTCTCTGTGGCTGCACACACTGCCGATGGGTGACGTAACAAGCATTGCAAGCCTAGATATGAATAGATTATCCTCATGTATCTGTTCTATCTGCTCCAGTATTAGCCTCTCTCTCTTTGTACACCAGATTGGGAGTGATAACTGATAACTATTGTAATCTCATTTTTAGACCTGTTATGGACCAAGTAATGGTTTTTGTTTGGTTGTGTACGGTTTGATGTCTAAAGCATTAGAACTGAAATGTGGTGTTGTTTCTTTTTGACATGTCTGTATAAGTGACGACCTTCCATCGCCTTCACTGTGATGTAGCATGTATGTGAGTCTGTCGCTGCAGTTTTCATGATTGCTGCTGACATGTTCAGAGTTCCTTTCTAACCCATCACCTGTGTGTGAGTATGTTTCTGCTTGTATGCGAAGTGAAATGTTTAGGGATTTCTTCCACCACCCATTACCTCTAGTTGCTATTTTCAACCTTTTAATCCCCTCTGCCACCTCTCACTTCCTGCCTTCCAATTTCACAGTGTCAGCAGCTGCGATACACGAACGCTCATTTGATGTTCTCAAAGAGATGACAGACAAGCGCTGAATGTAATCTGCTCGTAATGTTTGACATTTCATGTAAATGTCCTCACCAGGTTCAGTTAGTTCAGTCACTTTTTTATCTATTGGCTCGGACTGAAATGTCTCTAAGGTTTCGGGATGAATGATGATGAAAACTGACTCCTTCGGCAGGAGCTGAAATCCCTTTGACGGCCCTGTAACGTTTGTCAGTTTAACAGGTCTACTGCTTTGGTTTATGACCAATTAAGTGCGGAATTAACAAGGTTTTCATTTGCTGCAACTGAAAATGTTACTAATTAGCAAATGTTAGGATTCTAACATGCTTCCTATCAGCCTTTTTACTTTGGCATTTAACTGATCTTGCACAACCACCAACGATCTTGAACTGTATAATAATAGTGATGGTGTTTCGGATATCGAGGTTTCATCTCAAATGAACCTTATAAGTGTGAGGTACTGGGCAGTCCTGACTCTTTACTATATAATGGTATCATATGATAATGTTTTGGATGTGAAATTAACCCCTCAATGCCTGATATCACATATTTGATATATAGCCTTATAGATCTCAGCACCATCCCCTGCATCAAAACAAGAAAACATATTTAAAAAGTGAAACCCACTGTATTTATAGATATACCGTTATAGCTTTGTGGGAAGTGATTTAATTCAAATTCACATTCAAGAATGCCTTACTTATCCCCCAAATTAAATTAATTGTGGCAGAAGTCCTTTATGTCTCTTCAAAGAGATATTGTAGAGGTCTGACTGATCTCCTGTAGCAGTCTGAAGAATGTCTCATTGCGGTCTGACAGATCTCTTGCAGAGGTCTGAAGTATCTCTTGTACCAGTCTGAAGGATCTCTCATTGCGGACAGACCGATCATTGTAGGGGTCTGAAGTATCTCTTGTACCAGTCTGAAGGATCTCTCATTGCGGACAGACCGATCATTGTAGAGGTCTGAAGTATCTCCTGTAGCGGTCTGAAGGATCTCCAGTAGCAGTCTGACCAATCTTTGTAGAGATCTGAAGGATCTCCTGTAGTGGACTGAAGGATCTCTAATTGCGGTCTCAAGGATATCTCATTGCGGTCAGACCTATGTTTGTAGAGGTCTGAAGGATCTGCTGTAGCAGTATGAAGGATCTCTCATTGCGGTCTGACAGTTCTCTTGTAGCGGTCTGAAGGATATCTCTCATTGCGGTCAGACCGATGTTTGTAGAGGTCTGAAGGATCTCATGTAGAGGTCTGAAGGATCTATACTAGAGGTCTAAAGTATATCTCATTGCTGTCTGTCAGATCTCTTGTAGAGGTCTGAAGGATTTCCTATAGCGGCCTGAAGGATCTCTCATTGCGGTTTAACGATCTTTGTAGAGGTCTAAAAGATCTCTTGTAGCAATCTGAAGGATCTCTCATTGTGGTCTGACATATCTCTTGTAGCTGTCTGAAGGATATACTGTAGCGGTCTAAAATATCTCTCATTGCGGTCTGACAGATCTCTTGTAGCAGTCTGAAGGATCTCTCATTGCGGTCAGATCGATCATTGTAGAGGTCTGATGAATCTCCTGTAGAGGTCTAAAATATCTCTTGTAGAGGTCTGAAGGATATCTCATTGCGGGCTAACGGATCTCTTGTAGAGATCTGAAGGATCTCCTGTAGCAGTCTGACCGATGTTTGTAGAGGTCTGAAGGATCTCCTGTACCGGTATGTAGGATCTCTCATTGTGGTCTCAAGGATCTCTCATTGCGGTCAGACCGATGTTTGTAGAGGTCTGAAGGATCTCCTGTAGAGGTCTGGAGGATCTCCTGTAGAGGTCTGAAGGATCTCCTGTAGAGGTCTGGAGGATCTCCTGTAGCACCCTAGACAATCTTTCTAGAGGTCTGAAGGATCTCCTGTAGAGGTCTGAAGAATCTCCTGTATCAGTCTGAGGGATCTCTTGCAGAGGTCTGAAGTATCTCCTGTACCAGTCTGAAGGATCTCTCACTGCGGACAGACCGATCATTGTAGAAGTCTGAAGGATCTCATGTTGAGCTGTGGATAATTGTTAGTATTTCACATTTTGCTGTGACTGGGTTGTATGTACACACATCCAGAGCATGCCTCTATTCAGCACAATAAGGGAAGCGATCGATATTGTGAGCGTATTCTCACCATGTCTTTCTTGTTTAGCTCAGTGTAAATACAGAGTTTTTAAAGGATGATTTGATGATGAATGACGAGGGCTGCCAGGTTCTGCACAACCAGATAGTTTGGTTTAGGGGAAATCACTTCTTCACATAGGGCCAGGTTAGTTTGAATAGCTTGTTTCCCTTAATAAATAACAGGGCTTTTGAAAAGAAAAGCGCTTTATTAGAAATATTAGTTTGAATATTTCAGAAAGACAAACCCTTCTGTGGCACGGTGCAGGATTGGGGCGTGGTCTGCAGGGGGGAGAGGGAGTGCAGGGGAGTGGCGCACAGGTGACGCGGCTGGAACAGCTGATGGTACACAGGTGTGTCTAATCCCTCTCTGTGTATTTCAGTAGTGTGCGGGCCCTGGATACGAGGGAGGAAGGACGCAGAGCGGAGCTCTGCTGCGAGGACAGAGCTGAAGGTGCTGTGTGCAGATCTGTGCCTGGCTGAGTCCTGGTGCCCGTCTGTGTGATTAAAATAATTAAGAATTCCTCCTCGAAACCCTGTGTCTGCTGTCCTGTTTGGTGACCCCGTAGCACGAGTCTTTGCTACACTTCTTTAGTAGCTTTTTACAAATTTTAATTGATTATTATGAACGATTTACATGTCAGTACAAATAAAAACATTTTAACCATTAGCATCTGAAGTCAGAGCCTTGCTTTAAAACAGGACAAGCCCCTATGTTGAGTTTCTTTTTCCATGTAATGATGTGACCCCGCTGTAGCAGAACATTCTGTTTTTAATTGACTTTTGTTTGTTTACCCTCAGTTTTGAGTAAATATTTTAGCCAAAATAAAGATCAACAGTATTAACAGTCGAGCACGTACCTGAAGGGATAGTTTTGCTGCAGCTAAAAGAAGGTGGAGCAAAAAAACAGTATTCCTCCTCAGCTGCCTGAGCATTTATCACATCTGAGGTCCTGTAGCATTCTTTCCACATATTCTGCTCTGTTCTCTGCACACTGGCCTTCGCAGCGTTAATTGCCTCTCTGATTGGCACATCACAGCGTGAAGAACACAGACATTGCTGCAAACAGATGGACAAGCTGAAGCATCAGACTGAGAATTAATGAGCCAGCAGCGGCAGAGGTGGCCCTTTAAGCAGTCGCTCTACTCTTGTTTAATCCTGTCGGCCTCTTAGTGGCCCCCACCTCCAACCACCCAGTTGTTTTATAATTACACCCCTTACCACTACAGACTTGTTGCTATAGTGATGGAAAAGACAGGGTGTCCCTTTAGTTAAATACATTACATGCATCCCTACCTTATAACGCATGTCACATATAGTGACATGCGTTTGCATTTATTCATCATCACTTGTGAGACATAATTCTCATGATTTCAACATCCTTGAGTTTCATTTTTATTTGTATCCTATTTTTTTCACTTTTACCAGAAAGGCACAGCTTTTACAAAGTTATAGCTAAAAATGTTGAAATCGCAACGTTTTGTTGGTTTCCTCACTGGTTTGAGATGGACCTCGTTTCATATGGGATACTTTGACTTGTCCATCTTACCGGTCCAGATGTCTTTCTCTCCATATTATTGTACAGGTTTCGTTGTTATGCTGCTTCTCGTATGACGACCTGCAGCTGTCTTATGCTTCGAACCTGTTCCTCATTTGTGGACATGTGCCAAATGAAACTGGCATTGAAAAAAACATCCTTTTGTCGCTGCCTAAGATGGAGACTCAAGTCTGGGACTTGTACTTCAGTTGCTAAAGGCAGAACGTGCACTGAATGGCTTTCAAAAAACCAAACTTTTAAATGACTAAACCAGTGTTTCTCAATCCTGGTCCTCGTGGGCCCCTTTCCTGCATGTTTTAGATGCTACCCTGCTTCAGCACACTGTGATACAAGTACCTGTGTCATCAACAGAATTGTGCAGACCTTGATGACAAGCTAATGAGGATCATTTATTAGAATCAGGTGTGTTGGTGCAGGGAAACATCTAAAACATGCAGGACAGGTGTCCACGAGGACCAGGATTGAGAAACACTGGACTAAACTGTGACTTGCTCTGACACATTAACACTATAAACAGTTTTTAGTAGTAGTTTTTGGTAGTTTAGACTTCACAAATATTGGAGATCAGATGGAGTCACTTTTCAAATGACTGCAGCAAGTAACTGTCCTAATGGTGGTTAAAACTAATTATTGAGAGACGCAAGGCTGATGATCGGGGATTAAATTGAACATGTTTGATTTTGTAATTATGTCAAAACACAGAAAAAACTGCTGTTGACCAAAATACTCACCGACTGAGATCATATGTGCACATGTGTACACTAAGGCTGCCCTGTTTACCATTTTACAGGATGTGGAAATCTCACTTCAGTGAGGAGAAAGGAGGGAATCTGTAAGTCATACTTTTGAAAACCAGGTGATTTTTCACAGCTGTTGTGCCATGATGGCCGGCCAGATTGCAACTGCATATTCAATAGCTTAAATGGTAAATGGCTTACACTTATATAGCACTTTCCAGCTGTACGCTTACAGCCCCAAAGCTCTTTACACTGCAGACAGTCACCCATTCATACACCAGTTGTCGGCGGAGCTGCCATGCAAACGGCACTGGCCTGATACACGGGAGCAACCGGGGGACTCCGTGTCCTTCCCAACGACACTTTGGTGAACACAGGAGGAACTAGAGCTCCAACCACTGACCTTCAGATTCATGGGTGAGCGCTCTACAAACTGAGCCTCCTTCCCACTATTAGCCAGATGCATTTGTCTTTTCCATCCATCCATCATCCATCCATCCATCCATCCATCCATCCACCCATCCATCCATCCATTCATCCACCCACCAACCCATCCACCCATCCACCCAGACATCCATCCATCCATCCATCCATCCATCCATCCATCCATCCATCCATCCATCCATCCATCCATCCATCCATCCACCCACCAACCCATCCATCCATCCATCCATCCATCCATCCATCCACCCACTAACCCATCCATCCATCCATCCATCCACCCACTAACCCATCCATCCATCCATCCATCCATCCATCCATCCACCCAGACATCCATCCATACATCCATCCATCCATCCATCCATCCATCCACCCACTAACCCATCCATCCATCCATCCATCCATCCATCCATCCATCCACCCAGACATCCATCCATACATCCATCCATCCATCCATCCATCATCCATCCATCCACCCACTAACCCATCCATCCATCCATCCATCCATCCATCCATCCATCCACCCAGACATCCATCCATCCATCCATCCACCCACTAACCCATCCATCCATCCATCCATCCATCCATCCATCCAGCATCCATCCATCCATCCATCATCCATCCAGCATCCATCCAGCATCCATCCATCCATCCATCATCCATCCATCCATCCATCATCCATCCAGCATCCATCCAGCATCCATCCATCCATCCATCCATCCATCTATCCATCCATCCATCCATCCATCCATCTATCCATCCATCCATCCATCCATCCATCCATCATCCATCCAGCATCCATCCATCCATCCATCCATCCATCCATCATCCATCCATCATCCATCCATCCATCCATCATCCATCCATCCATCCATCATCCATCCATCCATCCATCCATCCATCATCCATCCATCCATCCATCATCCATCCATCCATCCATCCATCCATCATCCATCCAGCATCCATCCATCCAGCATCCATCCATCCATCCATCCATCTATCCATCCATCCATCCATCCATCCATCATCTATCCATCCATCCATCCATCCATCCATCCATCTATCCATCCATCTATCCATCCATCCATCCACCAACCCATCCATCCATCCATCCATCCACCCACCAACCCATCCATCCATCCATCCATCCACCCATCCACCCATACATCCATCATCCATCCATCCATCCATCATCCATCCATCCATCCATCCATCATCCATCCATCATCCATCCATCCATCCATCCAGCATCCATCCATCATCCATCCAGCATCCATCCATCCATCCATCATCCATCCAGCATCCATCCATCATCCATCCATCATCCATCCAGCATCCATCCATCCATCCATCAATCCATCCATCCATCATCCATCCAGCATCCATCCATCCATCCATCTATCCATCCATCCATCCATCCATCATCCATCCATCATCCATCCATCATCCATCCATCATCCATCCAGCATCCATCCATCCATCCATCCATCCATCCATCATCCATCCATCCATCCATCATCCATCATCCATCCATCATCCATCCATCCATCCATCCATCCATCCATCCATCCATCCATCCATCCATCCATCCATCCATCCATCATTCAGTCATCGATCCATCGATCCATCCATCCATCCATCCATCCATCCATCCATCCATCCATCCATCCATCCATCCATCCACCCATCCATCCATCCATCCATCATCATTATCATCATCCATCCATCCATCCATCCATCAGTCATTCAACATATTGGCAGTGACAAAACTGACTGAAACTGTGTTTTTGTGTTTTTCATTAAAACTAAGTCAATTCTGACTTAAAATGTTGTATGGGGCCTCATCTACTCACAGAGACTAAGCCAATAGAGCTCGTATCATTGAAGCTGGTCTCAAAGGTTTGTTGGTATATTTGTTCCTGTTACAGCACCCTTAAGCTTCCAGGGTTACATTTATAGAACAGAACACCTCCCAAGTGGGGCTCGTTAGAAAACGAGCACATCCACAGTTGGTCTGAAGTTTCTGAAGACAGAGCACATTAGCTGTTAGCTCCACAACGCCAGCTGTTCCCCAGCAGACCCAGTGAGAAGTCTGGAGTCAAATACTACACAAATAAAATACATAAACTAAACACAGTTGAATGGAAACAGGGAGAGATTACAAGTCGAGACTCAAGTCTTCTCTCAATCTGGTCCTCACAAATACAGGAGGCCACAGAAAACACACGAGGGGTGTGACTGCTAATGTACTGTACATAAAGTGGCATTCTTGCTTTAAATGTTTCTGAAAATGCCTCTGACACACATTCACATAACCACACACACACACACGCAGACACACACACAAAAAGAACATAATTAAATGTGCGAAAGCTCGGGGCAGCGAGCTGGGCAGTGAGCCGGGCCGCAGGGCACAGAGAGCATCTCAGTCACTGACGGGGTCGAATTTAAAGTTCATTATTGTGTTAGGTGATGTGCCCCTCACCAGCCATGTCAGCCCTGATTAACCGCAGCCTCAGTCCCACTCAGAAAGCTCATCTGCAGGCTGATTGTGGTCCTTCCTTTAGTCGATGCAACGATGGCCGTGTCCTGATGGGAACCAGGTGGAGTGGTGACACGGCCGCTGCGAGCCCCGCTGACAGTAATCATTACAGTAAATGTCCGACGCACTTAGTCTCACCTTTCTCGCCAGCGACCTGCTCGGTGCTGCAGGCGGGAGCCCAGGACTCCAGCTGAAGCTCCAACAGAGTCCAACAGGAAGAGACAGATAATGAGACCAAATTAAAATAGCTTAACATGGAACTGACTGCATACAAACTACAACCAGTTACCTTGTTTGATTTTAGGAGTTACATTTTGTAAATTAAACCAATATAATCAGTGCAGCAGAGCTTCCTTACATCCTGATGTTGCTGAGCATCCTCAAGGAAGCTTCTAATGAGACTTAGGCTGCGTCCCAATACTCCCCCTCGCCCTCGTTTTCTTCACTAACCCTAACTTTTGCGCGTTCCCGTGAAGGTAGTGGTGTCCGAATTCCTCTTTTCACCTAGGGGGAGGGGGCATAACGAGGGCTAGGGGCTGAGAATAGCCCCTTCAAATCGAGGGATTTCAGATGCTGACTTGGGGAGCGAGGGGGTATGAAAATTTCCCAGAATGCTTTTCGTCGTCATTTGCGGACTGAATAAAAAAACAACATGGCGGACATTTCTTATTTTTTTGTGAATAAAATCAATATTTTGAGTTAGTTTCTGCATAAAAATGGCGTTTTGATTACATTTCTAGTTGCAAACCAATATTTTAGGTTCATAATATTCACTCAGTGAATGTACATAATCCCTTTTTTGTCCGTTGTTCGCTAAGATCGCGCCGGAGTAAAGGCTGTTAGGTTACGCCGTAGGCTACGTAAACTACGCCGTAGGCTCTGCGTCGATTTGACTCGCCGACCGAAGGCAAACAGGCAGACTCGTCTCAGAGAAATAGAGAGAAATAATCCTGTGACTCGTCAGATTTGTTTTGGATGTTTCTGATATAATAGTTTTCAGAAACCACAAAGTAATCCAGCTGTTATCTGGGTAATTTACACACTTTCAGATAAAGTTGTAAAAGATCACGCCAGAATAAAGGGATTTATGGTTCCGCGTTACACCAACGCAGAGCCTACGGCGTAGGTTACGTAACCATCGCCGTAGGCTCTGCGTTGATTTACGCGGCGACGGGTGCCCGTTGCCGTACCCTACGCCGTACCCTACGCCGTAGCTCTGCGTCGATTTAACGCGGACCCAAGCTCCGGAGCCGGCAGACAGAAATCTCGAAATTTCGGAGCAAATTTCTTAACAGGCGTTATTTGGATATACTGAGCCCTGGTTGCGGATCTTAAGGTTACCTTTATACCTGAAAAAATAATCAAAACTTAATAAAGTGCCAAAACAGCGCTACAGCTGAAATTAAAACAGCTTTTGGCTCTCTGCTTCCTGATCAGGGTAGGGATGGAAATGAGGGGGAGTGGGGGTATTGGGACAGGCACCTGGGCCAAGTGCCCTAGATCTCAAGTGCCCTAAAATCTCCCCCTTCTTTTTTAGGGGCTAGGGAAGAAAAGAAGGGCGAGTGGAGAAAAGAAGGGCGAGTGAAGTTGAATTGGGATTGGGCCTTAATTTACCAAAAAAAACCTGATTTGGGTTTTTTTTAGGGCCTTGAAAATGTTTAATGTAGTGATGTTTTCCCATGCGTTTTTGTTTTTCATTGTGTAGAATCAGCAGTAAAGTCTGAGGAACTGGCTTCCTCTCCAGCTCTCCTTGAGAATGGCACTGTCTGCTTTTGTCCTTATTAAGAGCTCATCAATCAGGGTTTTTCCCGAACAATAACCAATCAGAGAGTAATTTATCATCTGGCAGGGATTGTTGGCAACCTGTAGGAGTTACTGGGAAATTCTGGGAGCTTCATGTTTGTAGTTTTGTGGTAGTGGAAAAAAAAAACCCATTGAAACAGTAATTACAATAAAAGTTGGAAAATAGTTTATTAATCTATGAAGAAAAAATTAATTTGGAGCAAAACAATAAAGTAAAAACAATTTGACGGACATTTGTAAGAGACATTTGTGATTTGTAGAGAAGCATAGTTGAAATCTCTGCGAATGCATCGTGGGGGTTGGGTTTGTTGCTCGGCAACATCTGAGCCGTTGATGTCACATCCAGTGTCAGCAGGTAACAGGTGAACCCCCTCAGTGGATGGAAACTCACAGCCGGTATAATATTTGTGTGTAAAGATGCGGCAATGTTCTTCTTTCCCACTATTTATTCTTCGTCATATTTTCAAGCAAAGCAGAAAACTGGATTACTGCAACATCGCTGACAATGACCGATGCTCAGCATTTATCAGTTCCCACCCACAGAAGATATGACTTTTTTTGCTGTGCCACCATGTCTGAGCTACCTGGGAGAAATCAGCACTGCAAGCGACAACAGGAAAGAACTCCGTGGCGTTCATTCAATGACAACTGTTGTGCAAATCAAATCCCAGAATCTGTAACCAGGAAATCAAAATCTCGAACCGAGGGTGAAACCATCCTTTTGGGATACATTTCTTTTCTCTCCATCATTTCTAAAACCATCCAGGATTTTGGATGTTTTTATTTCTTGTTTTTTTTTTTTTTATTCAAAATTTTGGTTCTCAGATTCTGATTTTTTGAGTCACAAAACATTTTGGGGTAAAATTGATACCATAGACGATTTAAGCTCTACTTAAAAGCTTTCCTTTTTTTAATGAAGATAATAGTAAGGTATGGCTAAGCTGTCCTGAAACATCCCTTGTTTTTTCTGCTATAGCCCTAGACTGCTGAGGACCTCCCATAATACCTGTCCTCACTCTGCTTTCTTCTAAACCAACTCTGTTAATTGAAATATTGTGTTCCTTTTTCCCAGCAGACGTTCCTGATCTATCGTTGTTGCTATTCTCTGCTCTTCCCTGTCCTATACCCTCCAAGCGGTCCAGGCAGATGAGTCTGGTTCTGCCAGAGTTTTCTGCACGTTAAAGGGGAGTTTTTACTTTCCACAGTCGCCTGCTACTTGCTCAGATGGGGCGATTGTATAGAACAAAGTTTTTGATGAGGTTTCTTTAGAACAGTGCTTCTCAATCCTGGTCCTTGTGGGCCCCTGTCCTGCATGTTTTAGATGTTTCCCTGCACCAACACACCTGATTCTAATTAATGGTCCTCATTAGCTTGTCACCAAGGTCTGCACAACTCTGTTGATGACACAGGTACTTTTATCACGGTGTGCTGAAGCAGGGTAGCATCTAAAACATGCAGGACAGTGTGCCCCGAGGACCAGGATTGGGAAACACTGCTTTAGATGGTTATTATTATTATTATTATTAGTATTATTATTATTATTATGTATAGTATATTATATTATTATTAGTATAGGTATCGGATAGGTGAATGGATGAATGAATGGGATGCCTGGGTCTGGGGCCCTCCGTTGTCGGGCCTGCGCGGGTGTCGCCTTGTTGGGGGGTTCCCTCTCTCCGGGCCCGTCTCCGGTCCCCCCCGCTGCCTCTACGGCGGGGCGCCCCTCTGGTCTTGGAGGGCCACTTTCGTGGGGGACGGGTGCGCCTGCCCGCGTCGGCGGCCGGGGCGGCTCTGTCTCTCCGGGCAGGCTGGCCCCCTGCCGGGTGGGGGTCGTTGGCCTGAAGGGTGAGGGCCTCCTGGCCGCGTGTCCGGCCCGGACCGGGTGGCCGGGGATTGCCTGGATCGCGGTCCGCCGCCGCGGGATCCCTGGCTGCTTCTTTCCGCGCCGTGGGGGCCCCGCCCGCGGGCCCCCTCGGCCGCCGCCGGGTGGGGGGGGGGCCTCGCAGGCGGTGGGTTGCCTCCCTCCTACTTCTCCCCTCTGTGGGGTTGCCGGTGGCCTGGGTTCCGGGCTCTTCCTTGTCGGCCTCTGGTCTCGCGGGTGGCGGGGTTGCTCCCCCCCCTCCCCCACTATAGATACACTTCAGGTGGAGCTTTGTTTGGTTTATTACACACACACACACACACACACACACACACACACACACACACACACACACACACACACACACACACACACACACACATATAGTCATTTAGTCACATGCATACACACACACACACATAGACATACACACTGGCTTGTTCACCTGCATGCTGGCTCTCTAGTTTTTGGGTTTAGGTAGCGGTAGCGATAGCTTAGCTCAGACTGCGATCAGATCTCAAGATTTAGGTCGATTGCTGTTCGTGTTTTGGATGGCTCCGTGCCGGTTTCGTGCTTTGTTTGTGGTTTTTTGTTGCAGATTTCCAGTGCTTGACGTGTGTCTCCGTGTGTTCCTGCTTCCTGGATTGGCAGTGGATGTCGTCACCCCCCCCCCCCCCCACCACCCCCCCCCCCCCCCCCCCCCCCCCCAAAAAAAAAAAAAAAAAAAAAAAAACACACTGGGTTTGTATGTGTATATTTATGTATGTGTACGCATATGTGTGCGTATATATATGTATATATTACATATAGTAATAATGCACATATATACACTTTTGGTTTCTACCGTCATGGTATCAATCAATAATATGTGTGCAGACAAGGTAAAAGAAAAAAAAAAAAAAAAAGGGAAACACTGCTTTAGAAGAAGAAGAATAATTAAAGCTGCAAGCAGCGATGAACGGGCCCTCGCACTCACGGCCACCGCCCCCCATAAGCATATCAGAAATGACACCACCCACGACTTACTATGTCAAACCATTCAAAAGTTATAGCAGAAAAAAGGGACAACCAATCAGAAGAAGGGGCGGGGCTAATTTTCACCAATTATGGTCAAGGACTCAATACCGAGTCCCATGACACCACTCACGACTCTTTATGTCAGACCATTCAAAAGTTATGGCAGAAAAAAGTTTTCTAGGGGGCGCTGTTGAGCCATTTTTCCACGCCCATTAATGTAAACCATGAAATATCAAATTTATCACCAGGCCTGGCTTGCATGCCAAATTTGGTGACTTTTAGGGAACTATCAAATATGGACAGATCAGATGAAGGGGGGCGCACTTTTTGGCGTCTAGCGTCGCCACGGTAACACTTTTGAAAGAGAAAAGTAATGCGTGTAGTCGCAGGATGGAGACGCACATTTTGATGTATAACACACCTGGGTGCATGTTACGGTTCGGGCCGTATTAATTCTCGAAGGAATGGCTCATATTGCTCCAAAATTACGCGATTAATTCAGAATGTTCAAAATGTCCGACTTCCTGTTCGGTTTCGGCCATGGCGCCAAGAGACTTTACTTTAAGTTGCGACATGATACAGGTGTGTACCGATTTTCGTTCATGTACGTCAAACTGTATTGTGGGGCTTGAGGCGCAAAGTTTTTTCTGTCTGAACCAACCAGATGAAAGGTGGGCACGCTTTTTGGCGTCTAGCGTCGCCACGGTAACGCTTTTGAAAGAGAAAAGTAATGCGTGTTGTCGCAGGATGTATACGCACATTTTGATGTATAACACACCTGGGTGCACGTTACGGTTCGGGCCGTATTAACTGCCGAAGGAATGGCATAAATTGCGCCAAAGTGACACAATTAATTAAAAATGGCTGACTTCCTGTTCGGTTTCGGCCATGTCGCCAAGAGACTTTTCTTTAAGTTGTGTACTGATACAGGTGTGTACCGATTTTCGTGCATGTACGTCAAACCGGTTTGTGGGGCTTGAGCCACAAAGTTTTCTAGGGGGCGCTGTTGAGCCATTTTGCCACGCCCATTAATGTAAACCATTAAATATCAAATTTTTCGCCAGGCCTGACTTGCGTGCAAAATTTGGTGACTTTTTGGGCACGTTTAGGGGGGCAAAAAGGCCCTCCTTTCGTCAGAAGAAAAAAGAAAGAAAGAAAAAAAATTCCTACAGATACAATAGGGCCTTCGCACTGAAGGTGCTCGGGCCCTAATTAAAGCTGCAAGCAGCGATGAACGGGCCCTCACACCCTTGTGCACGTTCAGGCTGCAGTGGAAGCTTGTATGACTTGCATGTAGATTCTTCAGGCCTGGACATTTAGTGGATGACACCACCCACGACTCTCTTTACCAACCTATTCAAAAGTTATGGCCGAAAATAGGGACTATCAAATATCGACCAATCAGAAGAAGGGGTGGGGTTAATTTGCACCAATGTTGTTCAAGGACTCAAAACCGAGTCCGATGACACCACCCACAAGTCTCTATGTCAAACCATTCAAAAGTAATGGCAGAAAGTAGGAACTATCAAATATGGAGCAATGGCTATGCATTGATGAAAGAAAGTAGTCACCAACTCGTGGAGGTGATCATGACCTCCTTTTGAAGAGACGTGAAGCATTCTGGATCTTTACCTTACAAATTTTATCCCCTAAAGGTCTTAATGATGATTCTTTATTGAATGTGATGCTATAATTTTGTATTTAGTGATATACAGCATGTATTTTATGATCAGCAAAGACTTTATTTATTTTTGCTCATCATTACATGCATCTATCACCAGGTATTGAAGCCCTGCTGGACCAGCCCCCTCCCAACCTCTATGTTGCTATTAGGATGCCAGGCATGGACTTACTATGACTACTTTCTTTCATCCATGCACGGTTAGGTGTTTTGTGTTTAAAACTATATAAATATATGTACTTTACCCTTATGCCAGGCATGGTCTTACCATGACTATTCTCCTCCTTTCCATGCACTGTTATTGTATGTTTTAAAAAAAATTAAGGCTATGTATATTTCCTTCGGTATAGTACATGCATTGTAGTTTTGCTTCTTCTATCCGTTACTTGTCTGCTATTGTGTTGATATATACTTGTGGGTGTTCCTGTCGTGACAGAGGGACACACATGTGAGCTCACGCTCACTTGTGTGTCTGCCCGAGGTGAGATTAACTTTACAGGCCCACAATTCAGCTACTCACTGAGTCTGTCGGCAAAACCGGGCGGAGCTGCAAAAAAAAAAAAATCACCACTAGTTGACTACAGCTGCAGGTCCTCCTGCGACCCCCCACTGACTCAGCCGGTGATTGGCTGTCCTAGCTATAGTAGGCCATATATTTGCCTGAAATGTTCTCTTTAAAATAATCTCTGCTTGAGAAAGGTCCTGTGGACCGAAACGTTGTTCGTTTGCTTTATTAAAGTCTTTTGCAAGTGACTTGACAGTGTGTGGGAGACCCCTTTTTTCCTTTGTTCACTCCTACCTACTCCAACACACCTGTTTTTCAAGTTTTTTTAGGTGTGCATCAGCCTCCAGATCTTCCGTTCTCGAGAATGAAAAGCTTTTACTGATTCCAGCTTTTGTAATGTTCACACTTATTGCTTTTCTCTGTTTTAAAATGACCTGCACATGGGAAAGATTGCATCTGCCACCGGTTTAATGAGCACAAAGGACATACAAGTACTACGTGAGGTAAATTATCAGCAACGCTAACTCAACCCTGTCCAGCGATACTACCGAGAGATTTTTAGTCAGAATAAAAACCTTATTGTAGTGTTTCGTCCTTGGTCCTCGTCCTTGTGTACTCAACAGCTTAACATATGGATTTCTTATAGCTTCACGTCCACTTTCTTAAGAGAAGCATTAAAGTTAGACAAGCGATGAAAGGATAATGAGAATAAGAGACAGATGGATGTCAGAACTACAGACATAAAAAAGATGGAGCAGATGTGACAGCTGGACTCGAGTTGAAATGAAGGGAAGGAAGGAGGATGGATGATTTCAGACAACCTGCTATCAGTGTTGTCTAAATCAAACTGAGAATCTGAGCTCAGATCAGGTGGAGGGACTCAGAGAAGGGAGACGTAAACAAACGACGGAGCTACAGAGCAGACCTACACACATGTACGCTCCTGCACACTTTTATTCTGTTAAGTTGCTCGTCGATTTGAAGCCTGATAATCAAAAACAGCCTGTCGGCACATGCAGCCTGTCCCTCCATCCACCCGTCTCACTCATCTGTTTCATTGCGATTGAGTATGACTGTTTTAATCAGGTTGTAACTCGCCTGATCATCCACACCGCAGGTACAAACTCCGCTCACTTAAAAATGTGCTCCATGAAACAACCAGCTTAGTCCAGACAATATCCAAAGGTGGGAATGTTTTTTCATCATTAAGGATTCATCTGGTATCATTTAATACGGCAGTGCCCCGAATATAAGATGACACTGCTTATAGGATGACTCCGATTTTTTCACAACAAAAACAAATCATATGAGCAGTTTTTACATTCATTAATTATCCTGTGGGGCTGCATTCAGCCATTATGGCCCTTATCTATGGAACAGCCTGCCAGAGAACCTCAGGGCCGCAGAGAACGTTGATATTTTTAAAAGGAGGCTCAAGACACACCTTTTTAGTTTGGCTTTTATCTGATGTCATTTACCTAGTCTCTTCATTTATATATTGATTTTTCTAAAATGTTACACCTTTAGGCATTTTTTACTTTCTTTTAATCTTTTAGTTTTTAGCTCCAGTGTTTCCTCAGGGGGGTCGTCCACACTGGGAGGTGGGTCTGCTCCGCCCATGGGGGTGTCGTCATGGGGGTCCCTCAGGCCTGGGTAGCTGGGGGGGGGACTCCACCTTCTGTGTGGGGTCTGTCCTGGTCTGTCCGGGTTGGGGGGGTCTCTGTGGCGATGCTCCTTGTGGTCATGGGTCCACTTACTGTGTGTGTGTGTGTGTGTGTGTGTGTGTGTGTGTGTGTGTGTGTGTGTGTGTCTGTGTGTGTGTGTGTGTGTGTGTGTGTGTGTGTGTGTGTGTGTGTGTGTGTGTGTGTGTGTGTGAGTGTGTGTCTGTGTGTGTGTGTGTGTGTGTGTGTGTGTGTGTGTGTGTGTGTGTGTGTGTGTGTGTGTGTGTGTGTGTGTGTGTGTGTGAGTGTGTGCACATGTATATGAGTGTGAGTGAGTGTGTGTGTGCGCGTGGGGGGTGGGGGGTGGGGGGTGGGGTCGTATGGGATGTTTTAAATTCTGTTTTTGATTGTTATTTTATTCTTCTTGTAAAGCACCATGTTTGCATTCCTAATGTATGAATGGTGCTATATAAATAAATAAAGTTTGAGAATAATAATCCACAAATGGTAAGACTTGTCTTGGTCTACAATCCCAGATTGTTACACCACAGTAGCAGTGAAGATCTGAGTAATGGCTCAAGCAATGACTCATATGATCATATGATTTATATTGCATTTATTTCAATACAAATTATCTCTAGGTGCTTCTCAGAGACCCAGAACCTGAATATTAAAGAAACAATGACAATGAAGTATGAAGCCTGAATTAACGTTCTGCGTTAAACCAATGCAACAGAGCTTACGCCGTTGCATTGACGCTGTCGTGAATGCTTCGGACTTCTCCGTTACTCCATTTCACCACGGTGCAATACCCCTGCGAGCGCTAGTTGATACTTTGTTTAGTTTCCGGCTTTTCCGGTCACAGTGAATCAAAGAGATAAGGACAAATATGTAAAAAACCAAATATGTGTAAAAAACCAAAACAAAAAAAATCACATACACGCGAAGAAAAGAGCGCTGAAAGTTCATGACTGCTTCACGAACCGGAACCGGAAATGCCTTGCTACCAAGCAAACCAATCACAGCCCGCTCGGCCTGTGTTGGGTCTGCGTCGCCTCGACACGTAGTTCCATTTTTTGGGAGGTGAACGTCAGGCTAAGGCGTAGGCTATGGAGAGCCTCCCGTGTACCCTACGGCGTAGGTTTAACACAGAACCAGAATTCAGCTTTTAGACTCCCCTAGTGAGAAAAAACCTTAAAACCCAACAAAGGCAAAAAAAAAACTTTTAAGAGGGAAGACATTTTGATCAGGACCTGGATGATAAGGGGGTGCATAAACTGTAATAAACAATGAATTAAATATAAGGTCACGTGACCAACTGGTATCTAAAGAGGATATTTATAGCCAATTTTCAGGGTAAACCCATTTCGCGAAGCTAATGGGATTGTGTCCAATAGCAAAGCAGCAGTCGAGTCTGAGAAAGATTCAGAGAGAAGTTTGAGAGGAATTACTGTCGGGTTTTTGACAGATTTGGGTAAGTGCAAACTGGTGGTTGCTTCGCTAAGCACCATAGCATGACAATAACAGGTAGAAACAAATTTATTGCTTTGTATAAACACTCCTCCCTTAGTAGAAAAGAAATTCGCCGCTTTTTTCATGGATGTGAAATGAAAAGATTGAGACCAAAACAATTATTTGGACCAGGCTGTAAATATTTTATTTCTGCTCTAAGACTTGGCAATTTAACATTGACAATAATGGACATTGACTTTTAGAGCCAGCTTCTATTGGCCAGTCCAGGAACTGAAATGAATCTTCGTTCCACATGAGCCTCAAGAGTGCTGACGTTAGATGGCTGGGGCTCTGAAAACATGCACAGAAGAGAAAAAAGGAGGGGGCACACCAGCACAACAAACTACAAGAACAATGGAGAACAGTGATGGTTATGAGATATTTATAATTAATAACTGAGAAAGGAAGGAGAAGAAAAGGAGAGAAGGAGGGGTGAGAGGCACTGCTCGGTGGATCATGTTGGTGTCCCCCTGCAGCGTAGCTCTATAGCAGGATATCTAGGATGAAGCTCTGTTTCAGACCAGCTGCTCTAGTCTGGTCCTGCAGCTGCAGCTATACTGGCCCTAAACACACTAGAGTTTATACTAACTAGAGATTTACTAAACACTAACGTTTTAAGTTTGATTTTAAAGGAGGAGGTGGTGTCAGCCTCCTTAACCCAGATTGGAAGTTGGTTCCATAATGGTGCCTGATAGCAGAACGCCCGCCCTCCAAATCTACATTTGGAAACTCCCGAGCAACTCAACTAAACCTGCCCTTTGAGAACAGAGAGCTCTAATAGGAACATAAGGTACTATCAGGTCTTGTAAATAACAAGGAGTTTGACTGTTTAGGGCTTTAAACACAAGTAACAGAACTTTGAATTGGATTCTGAGTTTTATGGGGAGCCAATGGAGGGAGGCGAATACTGGAGAGATGTGGTCTCTCTTGTTGATTCCTGCTGCATTTTGGATCAGCTGGAGGATATTCAGAGGATTACCTGAACATCCTCCTAAAAATACATTACAGTAATCGAGTCTAGAATTTACAAACACACAAATTAGTTTTTCAGCATCACTCTAGAAGATGGCGCTCCTAATGTTGGCAATATAACGAGTTGAAAAGGTTGTCCTAGTCCCTCATTTCTTTTTTCTGCCGCAAACCTGCAGCCATCAGCTCAGTTTCATGAAGACATTAATATTTTGTTGCTACTGTGCAGTTTGATGACTACGCTTTGTTTTTTATGATCATTTTAAGGTTAGTAACGAAACTTCTTCTTATTCGTTCCTCTTACCCCCTCTAATTTTGAGCCGCTTCGTTTGGGACCTCACCATCTTTCTCACCATTGATGTGTCCTGAATATAGGATGACCATACTTTTACTCAGAGGGAAATATATTTGGGTCAGTCTAGTAGTTTTATACACAAAAAAGTATCCGTGAAGAACAAATCACAAACACCACTCCTAATTCTGTTCTGTGTGGTTAGGTATGAATACCATCAGATAAACACCAACACATGACATTACACTGTGTCATTATTTACTACGCAAAAACGGAGTGAAAATGCTGATGAATTTTTTAATGAAAAAAATGTTGTTTTTTTTTTTTTTTCATTTTCTGGATTTTGGGGTGTTCTCTAACTGTAAATAATAACCAATGACTCATATTAGGTGCTATGACAGCTTTTGTTTCAGACTTTTATAAAAATTGTTAAGGCTCATCTATATTCCCCATTTTAACAGGAAACAGAGATGAACAGAGCCTACAGCGCATATCCTGCAATGATTTTGTTCGTCTCTTGGTACGTAGCCTTGATGCCTAATATTACCAAAGGAAGAGAGCAACCCAGCAGAAATCAAGGGGGCAGTATTGAGAAGAGTGGCTTAATCATTAACCAACACTAGTTAGAATTTTAGGTTAGCATGATCTAAAGTAAGTAAGCTAAAGTAGTGAGCGTGTGGTAATGTGGGTAAGGTGGGAATGCTCCATCCATCTGACAGACTTATTTGTCCATACAGCATTTACCAGAGATCCAAAACCAGCACTTCAAAGCCACTCTTCAGAACCTGCGGATGATATCACAGAGGGGTTTAATTCATTACTTTTCATACCCCTGGTCAATGTTCCCTCTAAACTGCGCAAGTGCGCAATCGCGCACTGCCCGCATATTCTCAGCGCACAAGAAAATCTATCCAGCGCAGTGCTTTAAGTGGGCCGGTACGCACCCGTACGGAGTACCCCCACTTCTCAATATTAGCCTCTGGCGTACCGGGACCTTTTACGGTGTACCGGGACTTCTCATGAGCTCACAGTACTCTGTTCTCTCCTTGCGATTTGGCTACAGTGGCGTCGCAACGCGACTGCCCCTCGTGAGACGTTCACTCCTAAAGCCTGATTTATGGTTCCGCGCTAAATCGACGCAAGGCCTACGCCGTAGGAAATGCGGCGACGCGCAACGTACGTGCGCATCGCCGTGTACCCTACGGCGTAGGCTCTGCGTTGGTGTAACGCGGAACCATAAATCAGTTTACGGAGGTCCCGCGAGTCGAGAGGAGGAGAAGTATTCAAGGATTTGGGGAATACAAGGAGCTGTGGGGATCCCGGACACGGGAAAGTCTGAAGCCTCTGCTAAAAGCTGTCCTTACCATTGCTGTGTATACCAACAGTACTGGAGTTGAGGGGGGATGAGGCAGTGGCGTCATTTCAGTCGAAGCTAAGGTATGGCAAGGTTACGAGTCACAGAACTTAACTAGAGTATCAATCAACACGTCCAGCAAATACTCATCACAGAAGTCAGCTATGGAGCTTATCTGTGTGGTCAAGAAAATTGAAACTTTTTCATTGTAGTCTCGCTCACTGCAAAAACTCAAAATCTTACCAGGAATATTTGTCTTATTTCTAGTAAAAATGTCTCATTTTTAGTCAAAAAATGTCATTAAAACAAGCGTCATCACCAGAAAAATAACTTGTTATTTGACCATTTTCACCTGTTTCAAGTAAATTTTCACTTGAAATAAGTAGAAAAATCTGCCAGTGGGACAAGATTTATCTTCTCATTACAAGCAAAACAATCTTTTTCCACTGGCAGATTTTTCCACTTATTTTAAGTGAAAATCTACTTGAAACAGGTGGAAATGGTTGTTTTTGAGTCTTGTCTTAAATGTATTTAAAAAATTTGACATTTTAACTAGAAATAAGACAAATATTCTTCTTAAGATTTTCAGTTTTTGCAGTGTATAATAACTAGTGAAATCGATCATGTTGTTCTGATTTGCATTTGTAGTTATTATATATGTATTAAGTAATAGAATAATCAATACAAATAGACACAGAGTAATTCCATAAATTTATTTAAAAAACAAACATTTACATTTTCCCTTGAAGCCAAGGTGTGGCGGCTGCCGTACCTTCATACCCAATTGACGCCCCTGGGATGAGGGGAGATGGCATCACCTCCTGAAATAAAAACGGTCCAAATCATCCCCCCTGTAAAACTGCCATCCCCCCTTTCCATCCCATCATTTCATCAATGAATGTGGTTTTACTGCTATTTCAACATTTAGAGTCATCACCAGAAAAATAACACCAGAAATATATGTTCTTTGACAATTTTCATCTGTTTCAAGTAAATTTTCACTTGAAATAAGTAGAAAAATCTGCCATTGGGACAAGATTTATCTTCTTATTACAAGCAAAACAAATCCATGGCCAAAGCAGGACTCTTCCCATGGCCAAAACAGGACTCTCACATACTGTATAACATCTACACATCCCATTTTTCAGATTTTTGTCTTTTTTTATGTGGACCAAATTACTTATTTAAAAATAAAGCGTGCATATCTGATGTTGCTGACAGTAGTCCTCAGTTTGCTCAGGGAGCTTATGTGTATGCCCAAATACATGAAAAATTAGAGGGAACATTGCCCCTGGTCCTGATCCACTGCTTGTGCAATGCATATATGCGTTGTAATGCTGTCCATGTTTTTTCTTTAAGAAAAAAAATACAGAGGGAAAAAAAGATGCATAAGTGTATGTGTGTATGTATGTGTGTGTGTGTGTGTACGTATGTATGTATGTGTATGGATGCATGTATGTGTGTATGCATGCATGTGTGTGTATGTATTTATACATATTTATTTCATACAGTGCCCCAGCACAGGCAGAAAAACGAGGAAATGTTGTTACAGATGTTACTTTATTTGGATTTCCACACACGTATTTCAATTACACTGCTGAAGCACTGTTAAAGTTTACAAACAGATCAGCAAATTTACAACCCTGCTGCCACTTTCTTTCCTTTCACTCATCTACTCATGTTTTTGACAATCATGACAACACAAAGCCCTGCTATCAGCCTGCAGGAGCTGGAATCTTTGACACACCATCATTCTTGATATCTCAACACAGTCCAGGGCTGAAAGTCTACCTTTATCCCAAAGGTGCTGTAGGAATAATCAAGAAACGAGAATCTCCAATTTGCTTGTGCTCATTACATTAACACACTGGTTTCAATGATTTGTTTGACCAACTGAATTGTGTTGATTTTAAGAAAAATAAGCAAACAGTACTCATGCAGTTCTGCAGTCATCCACTTTAGGACCCTTCTACTCCTCATCGGAGTTATTTGTTACGTCTTCATTTTACTTTTTGATGAAGAAACAACTTTGTTCCTTGCAAATATGCAGACTTATTTTAGAGAGAAATTCAGAATTGGAGCCATTCTTTACATAAATGATTTTTTTCAAAGAAAATTGATAATTTGTGAAGTAAAAATATTTGAATTTCAATGACTGAGGTGTCTGGAGGAGAAAAAATGATAAATTACAATAAGAAAATATATCTTATTACGTTCAATTAAATACAACTGAAAAACCAAATAAACCTCTGCTCTACCATAACTCCTTTAACTCATCTATATATCAGAGGAAAACACTGTGTCATACACTGTATCATATCATATCATCATATTTCATTAATGTGACAGCTTTACTTTGGAGTTATGTTTCCAAATAAAATTCTGATATGCAGAATGCAGTGAGTTGATGATATATTGTTACATTTTTTTTAGCATTTTATTTGTTTTTTAAACACAAATTAGAAACTCTCTTTCGTAATAATTTAACTATTTTTCATGTTAAAAGACACATTCAAATATGTGACTTTCCAGTTTCACAATTCCTGATACGTTGAGCTGAATCTCTTTCAGGTACAACCAAACATTTATTACATGAAAGAACACATTTGAATAATAACAGGGGGAGGTGAATAACTTAATAAAACACTTTTACAGTGTTGTTTTCAAGCTTTTGTTGTACTAAAGCCTCTAAATTCCTTCCACCTCTAAAAGAAAGTATGTCTAAAATCATGACAGTGACCTGAGTGACGATGTTGAGAACTGTCTGCTTATGCATTCTATAACAGATCCAACGTACACTCAATATAATGTGCCCTTGTGCTTAAAAGAAAACTTCAGATACATTAATGATTCAGATATCCTGTCTTTCACGTTGATATTTGCTGAGAGGACAAATATACATGTGATTACTCCTATCTGAATCAACAGAACAAGCAGCATAATGCTGCAGCAGGGAGAACTGAGTTTTGAGCTAAACCAGGCCGGCATTAGTGAGGGTCCGGGTTGAGGCCGAGTAGGTCCGACTGTTCAACTGTTGGCTCTCCATTAAAGTCTCGGTCCTGCTGTGTTCCACTAACCTCGCACACTCACACTCCATAACAATTGGTGGCAGTCATGGCACTCTCACTATTCACCAAAAGATAATCGAGTGTAAGAGAAAGTGAAAAAAAGTGAAATAAGAAGAAAAGTTAACTTGAACTTGACCAGAGTGCGTTTGATAAAAAAGTCCAGTTCATTTCAGGGAAGTGTGAATGCACAATTGTACTCAAGTGTTCCAAATATAGGAGGTGGACTACAACGCAGGGCGTTGTGGGTAAACACGACCTAAAATACTTATTTAAAGTTATTTAAAATGGTTTGGTTTGTTTAACAAAGCGCAGTGTTAAAACAAACGCAGTCCCACTCAAACCAGGACCCCAGTCACACCGGGTCTGCTAGACTATAAAGTGTGAATGTCACGGTTTGGTCAGTTCCTGTTTTATTTTGAAACCCCTGACTTTCTGTTTTACTGAGCCCCTAAAGGGACACAGATTTTTTTTTTTCTATAATGAGTTTACGCGCGCGCGTAAAACCTTTAAGTGAGCACGTAAAGTTGTTTACTTGCAAGCAAAGTGTAATGTCCTTATAATGGAGTCCCAGGTTAAAATATAGCTCAGCTAAATTCTGTAATGTCATTACCATTCATAAACAGAGCAGGGCGCAACTGGAGGGTCTCCAGTTCCAGCAATACTCCCAATGTACTTGTTTTTACGCGCTCACGTGGAACAACTTTTAGGCGCTGACTTATAAGTTTTGCGAGAGCGCGTGAAACTTTTTAGTGAGTGCATAAACGTTTTACGTGCTCACGTAAACAACTTTACATGCTCACTTAAAGGTTTTACCCGCGCGCGTAAAGGTTTCACACGCACGCTTAAAACTCATTATAAAAAAAAAAAAAATCCGTGTCCCTTTAGGGGCTCCTTAGTGTTTCAGTTCTGTTTTGACTTTTCATGTTCCCATCTGCCCTGATCGTCTGCACCTGTTTCTCGTTAACTCTTCTCTGTATATCTGGTCTTGTCTTTCTCTTGCTCCCTGCTGCTCCGTGCTGTTTCCACCCAACTTGTGTCCTGTCATGGTTTTGGATTCTTGCTCTTGTGTTTTTCGTTAACCCTGCTCTGCAGTGCCTTTGGTTTATTTTTGTCAATAAATCACATCTTTTGTAACTCCTGCCTCCTGGTCTCTCCTGCATTTGGGTCCTATCAACACCACATCGTGACAGTGAAAATAATCTCCAACTCCAGGTGACATTGAGAGGGCTGTAAAACACCTCTTGTCCGATATACCCAGTCAGCACAGAGCAAACAACAGCTTACACACCGGCAGTTAAATGGAGCCGGACCAACGTATCAAGCCAGGGAGTTGTCTCTGTCACGTTTAAGTTCCTGGGAACTCTTGCAGTGGGGAGATTCCTGTACAGGCCAATGGCTAACAAACAAATCCAGACCCCCGTGAATGGAAACCTGCCGCAGTTGATACCCACCAGTCAACTTCAAAATAAAAGCATTGTGGAAACTGATGACTATAATCTAAATCAATGAGATCAATGAAGCAGAAAAAAATCTACCTGCATTTAATTTTTACTGTTTTAATAAGGATGACTCCTGTGGGGACCATGACTCACTCATTTGGACATTTCTTGCAACGAATGTTGTGCATATCAAATATTTAACTGCTGGAGGTGTGAGGAATGTCATCAAAGCTGTAAAGGATTTTTTTTTACATATAAAAAACAACAGTAAAGACAGTTAATATTGTGAAGATACTTCCTTTAAAATGGTTCTTTTATCTTTTGCACAGAATTCATAATTCAGCCCATTATCTTGAACAGAAAGACTTCATCTGCTGCAAAGGAGGCTACTATTATTTAATGTAAGCTACTGGTCAGATTTCAGACTCTCTGCAAGTTTCATTTTGAAACTGCTGGTAAAAATCCCACATTTGCCCTGACAAAAGTGCTTTTTAAAAGTTCAGGGGATAAATAAATCAATTTTGTTTCATCGTTAAATTCACCAAATTTAAAGTTTCCCTTTTTTTCAGCCTGATGAGGAAGACCACCAAGTTTGTCTGAATCTGGAAGGCTGCTTCTCGTGGGGACCACATTTGAGATAAATATTACTTTGTTAAAACGATGGTTCATTTTTAGTTTTTCATTAAAATTGAAAAATAATGTATCTACATTAAAAAAATATCCTGTCATATCAATGTCGGCCAATGAAATATCCATCCTGAAAACGGTGCTCCTAGAATGGACAAAGTTATCTGAATTTCACATGTTGAGATCATTATATTCACAACTTTACCAAATTTATTGGTAATCTGACTAGTTTGGAGAACCGTACGGAGAAAAGTGTTCAACATCTGGCATCTCTTTTCCAAGCTGTTAGCAGGGCAGAAATCATCACATTTCCCTCTTTGCAAATGAGCTAGAACGGTAAAATAAGGCCACACCATAATCACAGAAACAGGTTTCTTTTTTTTCCTTCAACACGTTGAGGATGGGAGTTGACATCCATCTTTAATCCTGACCTGCTGGCCATCTCACAGCACAACGTTGCAGTAGCATCTATGAAACATAAGAAAAGAAAAACAAACTACCCCACACAGTGGCCAGAGGTAAAGTACACGCTCACACGCACACACACACACACCTACACACACGTGCTCAACACTTTTATGGAAGCAAACAGGAAGAAGTTATCTGAACATTCTAAACAACTCTGAAAGGTGTGCACAGCTGAACTTATGTGTCTTGGTTGAACATTCACCCTGAAGGATATCCTCTGCAACAGCACTTTTCATGTTCCCAGAGTCTGGAGACCACATCAGCAACTTCCGCTGCAAACATGCCTTGAATCACAAATGTACTTTTAATCATCACTTTATTATGTCCCTCGCAGTGTTCTACCTGTCTGAAGTGGTCGTCAGTGAAAGCAACCAATGACGTGGAGAAACGTAGCAACTCATGTTGCTGACTGGTAGATGAGCACGAGAGCACGAGACCCAAGTAGGGCTGAAACAATTCTTCAAGAAACTCAGTCACAGAGAAACCATTGATGTTCTTTCCATTGAAGCTCAACTCTTTTGATTATAATGTGACTGTTTCACAGACATTAACAATGAATCTCTGCTTACTGGTTCTCTGTGACTGCGACAAGTTTTTGGCGCTCTGACGTCGACATAAAGCGCAGTCCTTCAGAAGCCAATGAGCATCGAGATCATTGGCTGGTACTGACAACAGAAATGATAAGCTTGGACATGATGGCTTTGATGCTTCTTGAGGGTGGGCTTTCAGACCTTTTCCTCACTGAGGACCTTGGCTTCAAACTTGGACGTGCTGCTTCACATTGGGCTGCAGATGGCCCCAGTGATTGCTGTAGATCTCCATTTAGGTTACAGCAGCACTAGCGATCTGTTTTTAACTCTGCGTCAGGAAAAAACTACCATGAAGAGATATGGCAAGACCAGCCATGTTCTGCTGGAAATGATCCCCATCGCAACGTTGTTCTTCCAACATCTTTCCTCCTGCACATGTAAGCAGCTGCTGTATTGTTAAATACAGACTTTGGTTGCCAACAGTTGATACTATGGAAAACAAAGTGAGCAGCGTTTGTTGTCCTGTCTCCATGCTGTTGTTTACACCACTGACAGGGCTCATCTGTTTATTGTTACCTCTTGTAATGGTCATGTGATATGGACATGGATCACGAGGGAATCTATACAGATATCACTGCTCAAAGATGAACTGGTTTAATCATACGTTATACCGCCAATGCTTTCTTCGTTAGGTATGACCATCAGTGACAAATATCGTTCCTTGCAAAGTCCAACAACAACCAGATTTGGGGGTCTGTGTCATATAGTATTTGCTGCTTGCATCCCTTAAAGTCTGAGAACATTTAAGGTTTTTAATTTCCTCTAACGAGAAAAATCCAGGAAGTTTAAAATCAACCTAAAAGATTAGCTTTTAACTCGTGGCTCCAATATTTTTACTTAGAATTACTTTATATTCAAAGCACAATATTTAAGCTGTGAAATCACATTTCATGGTTTGTTTTTCCCTTGATTCTAACATTTAATCATTTCCTTCCTTTTGCCTCCACATAGACACACACACTCTCTCACACATCCACTCACCCGGACACACACACGCAAACACGCACATACATATATATATCTACACTTACGAGAAATATACACTCCTCCACTGGATTTTTTCATACTCCACATTAAATGAATTCTGTACAGAATGTAAATGACAAAATGAAGAGAAAGGCCTGCAGAAGCACACTGGTGCACAGCATGAATGTTTGTGTGCATGTAGGGACCCTGTTTTCCCGCTAACGAGGTCTAAGGGGAGTGTGTGTTGCGTGTATGTCGTATAGATTTCTTGCCACAGGAGAGATCCAGGAGAGTGATAAATTGTGCTGACAAACACCACAGAAGGATCTGTCCGGTTTGCCGATTCCTTTTCCCTCTCTCACAGACCCGCCGTCTGACAGTTGGCATTACTGTTTCTCAGTCCAACTGTTTCAGAACCAAAGAAGCTGGAGGGGGCGAGTCAGACGTAGAGCGTTGGGAATAAAGTCACTGTGATCCCAGGAGTCTGTCCGTGTCCACCTCTCGTGGTGCAGCCTCGTCCTCCTTCCCCCCTCACGGTGAGTGTGCGTGCTGCAGACGGACGGCTTATCTCCACAATCCCTCCTTGAAAAGGCCGTTGTGGATGCTTGGGTGTTTGTTGATTGACATTTAAGAATGTGCGTGTATTTTTATGGGTGTGTGCGTATGTGTGCAAGTTCACATTTATAAGAAGTAGTGCAGAAGTGCCGATGCGCACACCATTGCACCGATGCGGTGGAGAAGTGGAGCCGATCGCCCGCCGCTGCTTTTGGGCCCCACAGAATCCTGAGAGTCTATTGACCCCTGGGCCAACAGAGTCTGGGCGGGAGGAGAGAGGAACATGCACAAGTGTTAGTGAGGAGGACTTATCTCACAGGTTGGTATTTCCAGGTCATTTACCAGAATATTCCCTGAATGCCAACTGCTATTTGACTGTAAATAAACTATAAATACCTTCAGACAATGTTCATTTCTTTACAAAGAAGAAAAGCAGAGCAACTTGGACACAAGAAACATGTAAATAAACTAAAATGAGAGATTTACCAACTGTACACCCACGCTCCTAAAAACGTGGACTGGGGATGCTGTACAGCAGAACACATGTCCTGACCCAACTTTGACCCAACATGCTGCTGCCCACAACATTCAAGATCAGCTAATATTTTTCATTAAATGCCAAAATCTCTCACTTACATTGTGAATAAAATAGTTCAGATTTACAACATTTGCAAATCCCTGAATTTGACAGGATCTCTGAGTTTCTGAGTTTGACAGAAACAAAATCAACTTGTGAAAGATAGCGCAGGCTGCAGGCTGTGCACTCTGTGCAATCCTGAACCCCTTGTACTTGCCAATATGATTTTCCTTCCTTATTTATTATTCAAGTACTCATTTTTCATTCATTCGTGTATTTATGTTTTCCTCATTCTTTTTTTTTCTTCATTTACCTTTATTGAATCTCAATTTAATAGGTGTGATTGTTCTCTCAATCTGATGTACTTATGTTTACATCTGAGTATGTCATTGTTCATGTTAAATAAAGTAATAAAAAAATGTAAATTAAATATTGGATTAAAAATGTTAACTTTCGTCACTTTACCATGCAGCGGTTACATTCTTTATAATCCCCCTGAACTAACCAGCAAATAAAGATTCCTAAAATGACCAGCATATGCCCATTTTAACTTAAAGGGGACCTATTATGACATCTAATACCTGTTTTAAACAGGCCTTGAATGTCTTAAAAACAAGCTTTTGATTGTTTTTGTTAAATAAATTTTAAATTCAGCCTCTGATCCATGTCTTTATCTTCCCATTCGCCTAACCTCATTATCTATGCGGGATTCTGAGTGGGCGGGGCTATGATAATGATGCTCTGTGCTGATTGGCTACCTGAATGACGCGATACACTGCTACAAAAAATGGCGGAAGCTCCGGCCGGTGGAGTTAGTTGTGGGCGTGGTTTCACACATCGGAGGCCAAACTATGTAAATCGCATTTTCGTTACGTAATGAAAGGGAGCAGAATCTTATTGGCTCGTAGATCCACATCACACTGGACGGCTCATCCGGGCGGCTGTACAGACACTGCAGAATTTAGTTGCTTTCCTCCTTCTCTGAGTTGGCAGGCCGAAGGGAGACCACTTTATATATGTTAAAGCAAGAAAAAACCTGTTTTTCATAATAGGTCCCCTTTAACAATGGAAGCCGGTAGAGAGAAAGAGAGAGATTTTTAGATGCTCCCACACACCCAGGCTTAAATTAGTGGAGCAGAAACAGACTTGTGTAGACCTTAATGACAAGCTGAAGGTGATCAAATCAGGTGTGTTTGAGTAGGGAAACGCTAAAACATGCAGAACGGTAGGTGCTGAGGACGACTGTTGAAGAGCCCTGCTGTGGTGGCCTTATTATTAGCATCTTAGCCTTCATTAGCATCATAATGCACAAAACATAATGATGCCGTTTTAATGTTGGATTAAGTTTGCTGTCCCTCCATAACTTCATATAATGCAGCTCAAACAAGGTGAACACTGTCTTTAATCAACACCGTTCCTGTTATTAGGGCCCGAGCACTTGCAGTGCGAAGGCCCTATTGTATTTGCAGGAATTTTTATTATTATTAGGGCCCGAGCACCTTCAGTGCGAAGGCCCTATTGTATCTGTAGGAATTTTTCTTTCTTTTTTCTTTTTTCTTTCTTTCTTCTGACGAAAGGAGGGCCTTTTTGCCCCCCTAAACGTGCCCAAAAAGTCACCAAATTTTGCATGCAAGTCAGGCCTGGCGAAAAATTTGATATTTAATGGTTTACATTAATGGGCGTGGCAAAATGGCTCAACAGCGCCCCCTGGAAAACTTTGTGCCTCAAGCCCCACAATACGGTTTGACGTACATGCACGAAAATCGCTACACACCTGTATCAGTACACAACTTAAAGAAAAGTCTCTTGGCGACATGGCCGAAACCGAACAGGAAGTCAGCCATTTTGAATTAATCGTGTCACTTTGGCGCAATTTATGCCATTCCTTCGGCAGTTAATACGGCCCGAACCGTAACGTGCACCCAGGTGTGTTATACATCAAAACGTGCGTCTCCATCCTGCGACAACACGCATTACTTTTCTCTTTCAAAAGCGTTACCGTGACGACGCTAGACGCCAAAAAGCGCGCCCACCCTTCATCTGGTTGGTTCAGACAGAAAAAACTTTGTGCCTCAAGCCCCATAATACGGTTTGACGTACATGAACGAAAATCGGTGCACACCTGTATCATGTTGCAACTTAAAGAAAAGTCTCTTGGCGCCATGGCCGAAACCGAACAGGAAGTCGGCCATTTTGAACATTCTGAATTAATCGCGTAATTTTGGAGCAATATGAGCCATTCCTTCAAGAATGAATACGGCCCGAACCGTAACGTGCACCCAGGTGTGTTATACATCAAAATGTGCGTCTCCATCCTGCGACTACGCGCATTACTTTTCTCTTTCAAAAGTGTTACCGTGGCGACACTAGATGCCAAAAAGCGCGCCCCCCTTCATCTGATTGGTCCATATTTGATAGTTCCCCAAAAATCACCAAATTTTGCATGCAAGGCAGGCCTGGCGATAAATTTGATATTTCATGGTTTGTATTAATGGGCGTGGCAAAATGGCTCAACAGCGCCCCCCGGAAAACTTTGTGCCTCAAGCCCCACAATACGGTTTGACGTACATGCACGAAAATCGCTACACACCTGCATCATGTCGCAACTTAAAGAAAAGTCTCTTGGCGCCATGGCCAAAACCGAACAGGAAGTCGGCCATTTTGAATTAATTGTGTAATTTTGGTGCAATTTATGCCATTCTTTCGGCAATTAATACGGCCCGAACCGTAACGTGCAACCAGGTGTGTTATACATCAAAATGTGCATCTTCATCTTGCGACTACGCGCATTACTTTTCTCTTTCAAAAGTGTTACCGTGGCGACGCTAGACACCAAAAAGCGTGCCCCCCTTCATCTGATTGGTCCATATTTGATAGTTCTCCAAAAGTCACCAAATTTTGCATGCAAGCCAGGCCTGGCGATAAATTTGATATTTCATGGTTTGCATTAATGGGCGTGGCCTAACGGCTCAACAGCGCCCCCTAGAATACTTTTCTCTGCCATAACTTTTGAAAGGTTTGACATAAAGAGTCGTGGGTGGTGTCATGGGACTCGGTATTGAGTCCTTGACCATAATTGGTGAAAATTAGCCCCGCCCCTTCTTCGGATTGGTTGTCCCGATTTTCTGCTATAACTTTTGAATGGTTTGACATAGAGAGTCGTGGGTGGTATCATCAGATTCTGTATGGAGTCCTTGACCTTCATTGGCCTGAATTAGCCCCGCCCCTTCTTCTGATTGGCTGTCCCTTTTTTCTGCTATATCTTTTGAATGGTTTGACATAGGAAGTCGTGGGTGGTGTCATTTCTGATATGCTTATGGGGGCGGTGGCCGTGAGTGCGAGGGCCCGTTCATCGCTGCTTGCAGCTTTAATTAGGGCCCGAGCACCTTCAGTGCGAAGGCCCTATTGTATCTGTAGGAATTTTTTTTCTTTTTTCTTCTGACGAAAGGAGGGCCTTTTTGCCCCCCTAAACGTCCCCAAAAAGTCACCAAATTTTGCATGCAAGTCAGGCCTGGCGAAAAATTTGATATTTAATGGTTTACATTAATGGGCGTGGCAAAATGGCTCAACAGCGCCCCCCGGAAAACTTTGTGCCTCAAGCCCCACAATACGGTTTGACGTACATGCACGAAAATCGCTACACACCTGTATCAGTACACAACTTAAAGAAAAGTCTCTTGGCGACATGGCCGAAACCGAACAGGATGTCGGCCATTTTGAATTAATCGTGTCACTTTGGCGCAATTTATGCCATTCCTTCGGCAGTTAATACCGCCCGAACCGTAACGTGCCCCCAAGTGTGTTATACATCAAAATGTGCGTCTCCATCCTGCGACAACACGCATTACTTTTCTCTTTCAAAAGCGTTACCGTGGCGACGCTAGACGCCAAAAAGCGCGCCCACCCTTCATCTGGTTGGTTCAGACAGAAAAAACTTTGCGCCTCAAGCCCCATAATACGGTTTGACGTACATGAACGAAAATCGGTACACACCTGTATCATGTCGCAACTTAAAGAAAAGTCTCTTGCGCCATGGCCGAAACCGAACAGGAAGTCGGCCATTTTGAACATTCTGAATTAATCGCGTCATTTTGGAGCAATATGAGCCATTCCTTCGAGAATTAATACGGCCCGAACCGTAACGTGCACCCAGATATGTTATACATCAAAATGTGCGTCTCCATCCTGCGACTACACGCATTACTTTTCTCTTTCAAAAGTGTTACCGTGGCGACGCTAGACGCCAAAAAGCGTGCCCCCCTTCATCTGATTGGTCCATATTTGATAGTTCCCCAAAAGTCACCAAATTTTGCATGCAAGGCAGGCCTGGCGATACATTTGATATTTCATGGTTTGTATTAATGGGCGTGGCAAAATGGCTCAACAGCGCCCCCCGGAAAACTTTGTGCCTCAAGCCCCACAATACGGTTTGACGTACATGCACGGAAATCGGTACACACCTGTATCATGTCGCAACTTAAAGAAAAGTCTCTTGGCGCCATGGCCGAAACCGAACAGGAAGTCAGCCATTTTGAATTAATTGTGTAATTTTGGCGCAACTTATGCCATTCCTTCGGCAATTAATACGGCCTGAACCGTAACGTGCACCCAGGTGTGTTATACATCAAAATGTGCGTCTTCATCTTGCGACTACACGCATTACTTTTCTCTTTCAAAAGTGTTACTGTGGCGACGCTAGACGCCAAAAAGCGTGCCCCCCTTCATCTGATTGGTCCATATTTGATAGTTCTCCAAAAGTCACCAAATTCTGCATGCAAGCCAGGCCTGGCAATAAATTTGATATTTCATGGTTTGCATTAATGGGCGTTGCCTAATGGCTCAACAGCGCCCCCTAGAATACTTTTCTCTGCCATAACTTTTGAAAGGTTTGACATAAAGAGTCGTGGGTGGTGTCATGGGACTTGGTATAGAGTCCTTGACCATAATTGGTGAAAATTAGCCCCGCCCCTTCTTCTGATTGGTTGTCCCGATTTTCTGCTATAACATTTGAATGTTTTGACATAGAGAGTCGTGGGTGGTGTCGTTTCTGATATGCTTATGGGGGGCGGTGGCCGTGAGTGCGAGGGCCCGTTCATCGCTGCTTGCAGCTTTAATTAGGGCCCGAGCACCTTCAGTGCGAAGGCCCTATTGTATCTGTAGGAATTCTTCGCGTTATTAGGGCCCGAGCACCTTCAGTGCGAAGGCCCTATTGTATTTGCAGGAATTTTTATTATTAGGGCCCGAGCACCTTCAGTGCGAAGGCCCTATTGTATCTGTAGGAATTCTTCGCGTTATTATTATTAGGGCCCGAGCACTTGCAGTGCGAAGGCCCTATTGTATTTGCAGGAATTTTTATTATTAGGGCCCGAGCACTTGCAGTGCGAAGGCCCTATTGTAATTGCAGGAATTATTCTTCTTCTTCTTCTTATTGTTCTGACAAAAGGAAGGCCTTTTTGCCCCCCTAAACGTGCCCAAAAAGTCACCAAATTTTGCATGCAAGCCAGGTCTGGCGAAAAATTTGATATTTAATGGTTTGCATTAATGGGCGTGGCAAAATGGCTCAACAGCGCCCCCTAGAAAACTTTGTGCCTCAAGCCCCACAATACGGTTTGACGTACATGCACGAAAATCGGTACACACCTGTATCATGGCACAACTTAAAGAAAAGTCTCTGGGCGTCATGTCGAGAAACCGAACAGGAAGTCGGCCATTTTGAATTAATCGTGTCATTTTGGCAAAATTTATGCCTTCCTTCGGCAGTTAATACGGCCCGAACCGTAACGTGCCCCCAAGTGTGTTATACATCAAAATGTGCGTCTCCATCCTCCGACACCACGCATTACTTTTCTCTTTCAAAAGCGTTACCGTGGCGACGCTAGACGCCAAAAAGCGTGCCCACCCTTCATCTGATTGGTTCAGACAGAAAAAACTTTGCGCCTCAAGCCCCATAATACGGTTTGACGTACATGAACGAAAATCGGTACACACCTGTATCATGTCGCAACTTAAAGAAAAGTCTCTTGGCGCCATGGCCGAAACCGAACAGGAAGTCGGCCATTTCGAACATTCTGAATTAATCGCGTAATTTTGGAGCAATATATGCCATTCCTTCGAGAATTAATACGGCCCGAACCGTAACGTGCACCCAGGTGAGTTATACATCAAAATGTGCGTCTCCATCCTGCGACTACACGCATTACTTTTCTCTTTCAAAAGTGTTACCGTGGCGACGCTAGACACCAACAAGCGCACCCCCCCTTCATCTCATTGGTCCATATTTGATAGTTCCCCAAAAGGCACCAAATTTGGCACGCAAACCAGGCCTGGCGATAAATTTAATATTTCATGGTTTGCATTAATGGGCGTGGCAAAATGGCTCAACAGCGCCCCCCGGAAAACTTTGTGCCTCAAGCCCCACAATACGGTTTGATGTACATGCACGAAAATCGGTACACACCTGTATCATGTCACAACTTAAAGAAAAGTTTCTTGGAGCCATGGCCGAAACCGAACAGGAAGTCGGCCATTTTGAAATCTGATTGGTCCATATTTGATAGTTCTCCAAAAGTCACCAAATTTTACATGCAAGACAGACTTGGCGATAAATTTGATATTCCATGGTTTGCATTAATGGGCGTGGCCTAACGGCTCAACAGCGCCCCCTAGAATACTTTTCTCTGCCATAACTTTTGAATGGTTTGACATAGGAAGTTGTGGGTGGTGTCATGGGACTCTGTATGGAGTCCTTGAGCTTCGTTGGCCTTAATCAGCCCCGCCCCTTCTTCTGATTGGTTGTCCCGATTTTCTGCTATAACTTTGGAATGGTTTGACATAGAGAGTCGTGGGTGGTGGCATCAGATTCTGTATGGAGTCCTTGACCTTCATTGGCCTGAATTAGCCCCGCCCCTTCTTCTGATTGGTTGTCCCTTTTTTCTGCTATAACTTTTGAATGGTTTGACATAGGAAGTCGTGGGTGGTGTCATTTCTGATATGCTTATGGGGGGCGGTGGCCGTGAGTGCGAGGGCCCGTTCATCGCTGCTTGCAGCTTTAATTATTATTATTATTATTATTTTCCTGACAAAGTGAAGGCCTTTTTGCCCCCCTTAACATGCCCAAAAAGTCACCAAATTTTGCACCCTAGTCAGGCCTGGCGAAAAATTTGATATTTAAAGGTTTGCATTAATGGGCGTGGCAAAATGGCTCAACAGCGCCCCCTTGAAAACTTTGTGCCTCAAGCCCCACGATACGGTTTGACGTACATGCACGAAAATCGGTACACACCTGTATCATGGGACAACTTAAACAAAAGTCTCTTGGGGTCATGCCCGAAACCGAACAGGATGTCGGCCATTTTGAATTAGTCGTGTCATTTTGGCGAAATTTATGCCATTCCTTCGAAAGTTAATTCAGCCCGAACCGTAACGTGCCCCCAAGTGTGTTATACATCAAAATGTGCGTCTCCATCCTGCGACAACACGCATTACTTTTCTCTTTCAAAAGTGTTACCGTGGCGACGCTAGACGCCAAAAAGCGCGCCCACCCATCATCTGATTGGTTCAACAGAAAAAACTTTGTGCCTCAAGCCCCATAATACGGTTTGACGTACATGAACGAAAATCGGTACACACCTGTATCATGTCGCAACTAAAAGAAAAGTCTCTTGGCGCCATGGCCGAAACCGAACAGGAAGTCGTCCATTTTGAACATTCTGAATTAATTGCGTAATTTTGGAGCAATATATGCCATTCCTTCGAGAGTTAATTCAGCCCGAACCGTATCGTGAACCCAGATGTGTTATACATCAAAATGTGCGTCTCCATCCTGCGACTACACGCATTACTTTTCTCTTTCGAAAGTGTTACCGTAGTGACGCTAGACGCCAACAAGCTCACCCCCCCTTCATCTGATTGGTCCATATTTGATAGTTCCCCAAAAGGCACCAAATTTGGCATGCAAGCCAGGCCTGGCGATAAATTTGATATTTCATGGTTTGCATTAATGGGCGTGGCAAAATGGCTCAACAGCGCCCCCCGGAAAACTTTGTGCCTCAAGCCCCACAATACGGTTTGACGTACATGCACGAAAATCGATACACACCTGTATCATGTCGCAACTTAAAGAAAAGTCTCTTGGAGCCATGGCCGAAACCGAACAGGAAGTCAGCCATTTTGAATTAATTGTGTAATTTTGGCGAAATTTATGCCATTCCTTCGGCAGTTAATTCAGCCCGAACCGTAACGTGCACCCAGGTGTGTTATACACCAAAATGTGCGTCTCCATCGTGCGACACCACGCATTACTTTTCTCTTTCAAAAGTGTTACCGTGGCGACGCTAGACGCGAAAAAGCGCACCCACTCTTCATCTGATTGGTCCATATTTGATAGTTCTCCAAAAGTCACCAAAATTTGCATGCAAGCCAGGCCTAGCGATAAATGTGATATTTCATGGTTTCCATTAATGGGCGTGGCCTAACGGCTCAACAGCGCCCCCTAGAATACTTTTCTCTGCCATAACTTTTGAATGGTTTCACATAGAGAGTCGTGGGTGGTGTCATGGGACTCTGTAATGAGTCCTTAAGCTTCGTTGGCCTTAATTAGCCCCGCCCCTTCTTCTGATTGGTTGTCCCGATTTTCTGCTATAACTTTTGAATGGTTTGACATAGAGAGTCGTGGGTGGTGTCATCAGATTCTTTATGGAGTCCTTGACCTTCATTGGCCTGAATTAGCCCCGCCCCTTCTTCTGATTGGTTGTCCTTTTTTTATAATTAAATTGCCGCGAGCCGCCAGTCGCTCTCGCGCTGACTCCCGCTTCCTGATTCAAACGTCTGCCGGCCCCGCCCCTTGACCAATCAGTGGCGAGTAGGGTGATGGCGGCCCCGCCCCCCGACCAATCAGTGGCGAGTAGGGTGATGACGGCGCCGCCCCCCGACCAATCAGTGGCGAGTAGGGTGATGACGGCCCCGCCCCCCGACCAATCAGCTCCCTGTAATGTGGTGACTTCAGAAATATTCCCGGCTCAGCCCGGTTACAACCTTGGCAGAATGGTTACAGAAAAAGTAATAATTTAAATAGTAGGGTTTTACTAATATTTATAACTTACAAATATTTAAAAAATTAGGAAAAAAAAAGTTCCAGACATTCTATCGCTATGTTGGTCTGTCCTAAGCCACTAGGTCAAATAAAAGGAATAGCTGAGACTTAGCTCAGCCAGATTATTGCGGTCTTTGCTGCCAGAGGTCGAGAGTTCAAGCCTGGCTTGATATGCCAAAATTTTTGTCAGCAATTTTTGTGTTTTTTTTACATCAAAATGTTCGTCTCTGTCCTGTGACGACGCACATTACTTTTCTCTTTCCCCTTCTTCTGATTGGTTGTCCCGATTTTCTGCCATAACTTTTGAATTTGAGTGGAGTTTGCGCGCGCAGCTCCCGCGGGGGGAGGGGCTGATGTTCAGCGCGGCCGCCATCTTGGTCGAGGCGCCGCATTGACTGCCTGAGAACGTCGGGCGTGGCCGCCATCTTGGATCGGTATCGCTTTAACTCTAGAGCGTTCACTTCTATTGTGGAAGGAGGTGTCTGCATAAGTAAAATAACTATAACTCACTTGATTTTCAACCGATTTTCACGCGGTTTGCTTTGTTACAAACGGCAGACATGTAGCTATGATACAGGATGCGTGATGTACGTTAAATATGCAAGCTTTCATGCTAAAATACGTTCTGCAGGTAGTCACACTTCAGGTATACACACACACACACACACACACACACACACACATATATATATATATATATATATATATATATATATATATATATATATATATATATATACACACACACACACACACACACACACACACACACACACACACACAATATACACAATACAAAATACAGTATAGCATATTAATGAATGTATTAATATATTTGAATAACAGACATAACAAGCTTAAAAACAAAAAACATAACGGATGACAGCATACAATTGTCATAATGGAGAAAAAAAAGAAACATTTGGAAGGAGTGTGTGTGTGAGGAATTGTATATTAGTGTTATAAATTGAAATTATATAATAATGCAATCGCTATGATATATAATTTTACAATATAATACAGTCAAAAATATATGAAATGAAGCAACATACAATGCAATAATACAATATGCTATATTACTGGGTACGCTAATATGAAATAACAACATGTAATATAATATGGTATAATAGATTAATATAATATCATACATTCTGGACCATGAGATACAGCTGTACTGTATGATCGTCGTTCATTTGAGTGATCAGATTTTTTTTTTCATGGTTTGCATTAATGGGCGTGTCCTCACGGCTCAACAGCGCCCCCTAGAATACTTTTTTCTGACATAACTTTTGAAAGGTTTGACATAGAGAGTCGTGGGTGGTGTCATGGGACTCGGCATTGAGTCCTTGACCATAATTGGTGACAATTAGCCCAGTCCCTTTTTCTGATTGGTTGTCCCTATTTTCTGCTATAACTTTTGAATGTTTTGACATAGAGAGTCGTGGGTGGTGTCATGGGACTCTGTAATGAGTCCTTGATCTTCTTTGCCCTGAATTAGCCCCGCCCCTTCTTCTGACTGGTCGTCCCTTTTTTCTGCTATAACTTTTGAAGGGTTTGACATAGGAAGTCGTGGGTGGTGTCATTTCTGATATGCTTATGGGGGGCGGTTGACGTGAGTGCGAGGGCCCGTTCATTGCTGCTTGCAGCTTTAATTATTATTATTATTATTTTTCTGACGAAAGGAGGGCCTTTTTGCCCCCCTAAACGTGCCCAAAAAGTCACCAAATTTTGCACGCAAACCAGGCCTGGCGAAAAATTTGATATTTTATGGTTTGCATTAATGGGCGGGGCAAAATGGCTCAACAGCGCCCCCCGGAAAACTTTGTGCCTCAAGCCCCACGATACGGTTTGACCTACATGCACGAAAATCAGTACACACCTGTATCATTGCACAACTTAAAGAAAAGTCTCTTGGAGTCATGCCCGAAACCGAACAGGAAGTCGGCCATTTTGAATTAATCGTGTCACTTTGGCGCAATTTATGCCATTCCTTCGAGAGTTAATTCAGCCCGAACCGTATCGTGAACCCAGGTGTGTTATACATCAAAATGTGCGTCTCCATCTTGCGACTACACGCATTACTTTTCTCTTTCAAAAGTGTTACCGTGGCGACGCTAGAAGCCAAAAAGCGCACCCCCCCTTCATCTGATTGGTCCATATTTGATAGTTCCCCAAAAGGCACCAAATTTGGCATGCAAGCCAGGCCTGGCGATAAATTTGATATTTCATGGTTTGCATTAATGGGCGTGGCAAAATGGCTCAACAGCGCCCCCCGGAAAACTTTGTGCCTCAAGCCCCACAATACGGTTTGACGTACATGCACGAAAATCGCTACACACCTGTATCATGGCACAACTTAAAGAAAAGTCTCTTGGAGCCATGGCCGAAACCGAACAGGATGTCGGCCATTTTTAATAAATTGTGTCATTTTGGCAAAATTTATGCCATTCCTTCGGCAGTTAATTCAGCCCGAACCGTAACGTGCACCCAGGTGTGTTATACATCAAAATGTGCGTCTACATCCTGCGACTACACGCATTACTTTTCTCTTTCAAAAGTGTTACCGTGGCGACGCTAGACGCCAAAAGGTGCGCCCCCCCCTTCATGTGATTGGTCCATATTTGATAGTTCTCCAAAAGTCACAAAATTTTGCATGCAAGCCAGACTTGGCGATAAATTTGATATTTCATGGTTTGCATTAATGGGCGTGGCCTAACGGCTCAACAGCGCCCCCTAGAATACTTTTATCTGCCATAACTTTTGAATGGTTTGACATAGGAAGTTGTGGGTGGTGTCATGGGACTCTGTAATGAGTCCTCAAGCTTCGTTGGCCTTAATTAGCCCCGCCCCTTCTTCTGATTGGTTGTCCTTTTTTTAATAATAAAATCACCGCGAGCCGCCAGTCGCTCTCGCGCTGACTCCCGCTTCCTGATTCAAACGTCTGCCGGCCCCGCCCCCCGACCAATCAGTGGCGAGTAGGGTGATGACGGCCCCGCCCCCCAACCAATCAGTGGCGAGTAGGGTGATGACGGCCCCGCCCCCCGACCAATCGGTGGCGAGTAGGGTGATGACGGCCCCGCCCCCCGACCGATCAGCTGCCTGTAATGTGGTGACGTCAGAAATAGTCCCGTGCTCAGCCCGGTTAGAACCTCGGCAGAATGGATGCATAAAAAGTAATAATAAAATAGTAGTGTTATACTAATATTTATATCTTACAAATATTAAAAAAATTAGGAAAAAAAGTTCCTGACATTATATCGCTATGTTGGTCTCTAATAACCCAGTAAGTCAAAGTAAAAGTAATATTTGAGTCTTAGCTCAACCAGAGCATTACTGTCTATGGTGCTGGAGATCGGGAGTTCGAGACCAGCTGTATGCAGAAAAATTTTTTTTTACATCAAAAATTTTCGACTCTGTCCTGCGACGACGCACATTACTTTTCTCTTTCAAAAGTGTTACCGTGGCGACGCTAGACGCGAAAAAGCGCTCGTCCCCTTCATGTGATTGGTCCATATTTGATAGTTCTCCAAAAGTCACCAAAATTTGCATGCAAGCCAGGCCTGGTGATAAATTTGATATTTAATGGTTTGCATTAATGGGCGTGGCCTAACGGCTCAACAGCGCCCCCTAGAATACTTTTCTCTGCCATAACTTTTGAATGGTTTGACATAAAGAGTCGTGGGTGGTGTCATGGGACTCGGTATTAAGTCCTTGACCTTCATTAGCCTGAATTAGCCCCGCCCCTTCTTCTGATTGGTTGTTCCTTTTTTCTGCTATAACTTTTGAATGGTTTGACATAGAGAGTCGTGGATGGTGTCATTTCTGATATGCTTATGGGGGGCGGTGGACGTGAGTGCGAGGGCCCGTTCATCGCTGCTTGCAGCTTTAATTATTATTATTATTTTTCTTCTGACAAAGTGATGGCCTTTTTGCCCCCCTTAACATGCCCAAAAAGTCACCAAATTTTGCACCCAAGTCAGGCCTGGCGAAAAATTTGATATTTAATGGTTTGCATTAATGGGCGTGGCAAAATGGCTCAACAGCGCCCCCTTGAAAACTTTGTGCCTCAAGCCCCACGATACGGTTTGACGTACATGCACGAAGATCGGTACACACCTGTATCATGGCGCAATTGAAAGAAAAGTCTCTTGGCGTCATGCCCGAAACCGAACAGGAAGTCGGCCATTTTGAATTAGTCGTGTCATTTTGGCGAAATTTATGCCATTCCTTCCAAAGTTAATTCAGCCCGAACCGTAATGTGCACCTAGGTGTGTTATACATCAAAATGTGCGTCTCCATCCTCCGACACCACGCATTACTTTTCTCTTTCAAAAGCGTTACCGTGGCGACGCTAGACGCCAAAAAGCGTGCCCACCCTTCATCTGATTGGTTCAGACAGAAAAAACTTTGCGCCTCAAGCCCCATAATACGCTTTGACGTACATGAACGAAAATCGGTACACACCTGTATCATGTCGCAACTTAAAGAAAAGTCTCTTGGCGCCATGGCCGAAACCGAACAGGAAGTCGGCCATTTTGAACATTCTGAATTAATCGCGTAATTTTGGAGCAATATGAGCCATTCCTTCGAGAGTTAATTCAGCCCGAACCGTATCATGAACCCAGATATGTTATACATCAAAATATGTGTCTCCATCCTGCGACTACACGCATTAGTTTTCTCTTTCGAAAGTGTTACCGTGGCGACGCTAGACGCCAACAAGCGCACCCCCCCATCATCTGATTGGTCCATATTTGATAGTTCCCCAAAAGGCACCAAATTTGGCATGCAAGTCAGGCCTGGCGATAAATTTGATATTTCATGGTTTGCATTAATGGGCGTGGCAAAATGGCTCAACAGCGCCCCCCTGAAAACTTTGTGCCTCAAGCCCCACAATACGGTTTGACGTACATGCACGAAAATCGCTACACACCTGTATCATGGCACAACTTAAAGAAAAGTCTCTTGGAGCCATGGCCGAAACCGAACAGGATGTCGGCCATTTCGAATAAATTGTGTCATTTTGGCAAAATTTATGCCATTCCTTCGGCAGTTAATTCAGCCCGAACCGTAACATGCACCCAGGTGCGTTATACATCAAAATGTGCGTCTACATCCTGCGACACCACGCATTACTTTTCTCTTTCAAAAGTGTTACCGTGGCGACGCTAGACGCCAAAAGGCGCGCCCCCCCTTCATGTGATTGGTCCATATTTGATAGTTCTCCAAAAGTCACCAAATTTTGCATGCAAGTCAGACTTGGCGATACATTTGATATTTTATGGTTTGCATTAATGGGCGTGGCCTAACGGCTCAACAGCGCCCTCTAGAATACTTTTATCTGCCATAACTTTTGAATGGTTTGACATAGGAAGTTGTGGGTGGTGTCATGGGACTCTGTAATGAGTTCTTAAGCTTCGTTGGGCTTAATTAGCCCCGCCCCTTCTTCTGATTGGTTGTCCCTTTTTTCTGCTATAACTTTTTAATGGTTTGACTCCCGCTTCCTGATTCAAACGTCTGCCGGCCCCGCCCCCCGACCAATCAGTGGCGAGTAGGGTGATGACGGCCCCGCCCCCCGACCAATCAGTGGCGAGTAGGGTGATGACGGCCCCGCCCCCCGACCAATCAGCTGTTGTAATGTGGTGACGTTAGAAATAGTCCCGTGCTCAGCCCGGTTAGAACCGCGGTGGAATGGTTACAGAAAAAGTAATAATAAAATAGTAGTGTTTTACTAATATTTATACCTTACAAATATTTAAAAAATTAGGAAAAAAAAGTTCCTGACATTATATCGCTATCTTGGTCTCTCCTAACCCAGTAAGTCAAAGTGAGTTATCAGCTGAGATATAGCTCAACCAGATCATTGAGATCTTTGGTGCCGGTGGTTGGGAGTTCGATCCTGGCAGGATGCTGAAATTTTTGTAAGCAAATTTTGTGTTTTTTTTACATCAGGATGTGCATCTCTTTCCTGCGACGACGCACATTACTTTTCTCTTTCAAAAGTGTTACCGTGGCGACGCTAGACGTGAAAAAGCGCTCGTCCCCTTCATCTGATTGGTCCATATTTGATAGTTCTCCAAAAGTCACCAAATTTTGCATGCAAGCCAGGCCTGGTGATACATTTGATATTTAATGGTTTGCATTAATGGGCGTGGCCTAACGGCTCAACAGCGCCCCCTAGAATACTTTTCTCTGCCATAACTTTTGAATGGTTTGACATAGGAAGTCGTGGGTGGTGTCATGGGACTCTGTAATGAGTCCTTGACCTTCATTGGCCTGAATTAGCCCCGCCCCTTCCTCTGATTGGTTGTTCCTTTTTTCTGCTATAACTTTTGAATGGGTTGACATAGAGAGTCGTGGGTGGTGTAATTTCTGATATGCTTATGGGGGGCGGTGGCCGTGAGTGCGAGGGCCCGTTCATCGCTGCTTGCAGCTTTAATTAGGGCCCGAGCACTTGCAGTGCGAAGGCCCTATTGTATTTGCAGGAATTTTTATTATTATTATTATTATTATTATTTTCCTGACAAAGTGAAGGCCTTTTTGCCCCCCTTAACATGCCCAAAAAGTCACCAAATTTTGCACCCTAGTCAGGCCTGGCGAAAAATTTGATATTTAAAGGTTTGCATTAATGGGCGTGGCAAAATGGCTCAACAGCGCCCCCTTGAAAACTTTGTGCCTCAAGCCCCACGATACGGTTTGACGTACATGCACGAAAATCGGTACACACCTGTATCATGGGACAACTTAAACAAAAGTCTCTTGGGGTCATGCCCGAAACCGAACAGGATGTCGGCCATTTTGAATTAGTCGTGTCATTTTGGCGAAATTTATGCCATTCCTTCGAAAGTTAATTCAGCCCGAACCGTAACGTGCCCCCAAGTGTGTTATACATCAAAATGTGCGTCTCCATCCTGCGACAACACGCATTACTTTTCTCTTTCAAAAGTGTTACCGTGGCGACGCTAGACGCCAAAAAGCGCGCCCACCCATCATCTGATTGGTTCAACAGAAAAAACTTTGTGCCTCAAGCCCCATAATACGGTTTGACGTACATGAACGAAAATCGGTACACACCTGTATCATGTCGCAACTAAAAGAAAAGTCTCTTGGCGCCATGGCCGAAACCGAACAGGAAGTCGTCCATTTTGAACATTCTGAATTAATTGCGTAATTTTGGAGCAATATATGCCATTCCTTCGAGAGTTAATTCAGCCCGAACCGTATCGTGAACCCAGATGTGTTATACATCAAAATGTGCGTCTCCATCCTGCGACTACACGCATTACTTTTCTCTTTCGAAAGTGTTACCGTAGTGACGCTAGACGCCAACAAGCTCACCCCCCCTTCATCTGATTGGTCCATATTTGATAGTTCCCCAAAAGGCACCAAATTTGGCATGCAAGCCAGGCCTGGCGATAAATTTGATATTTCATGGTTTGCATTAATGGGCGTGGCAAAATGGCTCAACAGCGCCCCCCGGAAAACTTTGTGCCTCAAGCCCCACAATACGGTTTGACGTACATGCACGAAAATCGATACACACCTGTATCATGTCGCAACTTAAAGAAAAGTCTCTTGGAGCCATGGCCGAAACCGAACAGGAAGTCAGCCATTTTGAATTAATTGTGTAATTTTGGCGAAATTTATGCCATTCCTTCGGCAGTTAATTCAGCCCGAACCGTAACGTGCACCCAGGTGTGTTATACACCAAAATGTGCGTCTCCATCGTGCGACACCACGCATTACTTTTCTCTTTCAAAAGTGTTACCGTGGCGACGCTAGACGCGAAAAAGCGCACCCACTCTTCATCTGATTGGTCCATATTTGATAGTTCTCCAAAAGTCACCAAAATTTGCATGCAAGCCAGGCCTAGCGATAAATGTGATATTTCATGGTTTCCATTAATGGGCGTGGCCTAACGGCTCAACAGCGCCCCCTAGAATACTTTTCTCTGCCATAACTTTTGAATGGTTTCACATAGAGAGTCGTGGGTGGTGTCATGGGACTCTGTAATGAGTCCTTAAGCTTCGTTGGCCTTAATTAGCCCCGCCCCTTCTTCTGATTGGTTGTCCCGATTTTCTGCTATAACTTTTGAATGGTTTGACATAGAGAGTCGTGGGTGGTGTCATCAGATTCTTTATGGAGTCCTTGACCTTCATTGGCCTGAATTAGCCCCGCCCCTTCTTCTGATTGGTTGTCCTTTTTTTATAATTAAATTGCCGCGAGCCGCCAGTCGCTCTCGCGCTGACTCCCGCTTCCTGATTCAAACGTCTGCCGGCCCCGCCCCTTGACCAATCAGTGGCGAGTAGGGTGATGGCGGCCCCGCCCCCCGACCAATCAGTGGCGAGTAGGGTGATGACGGCGCCGCCCCCCGACCAATCAGTGGCGAGTAGGGTGATGACGGCCCCGCCCCCCGACCAATCAGCTCCCTGTAATGTGGTGACTTCAGAAATATTCCCGGCTCAGCCCGGTTACAACCTTGGCAGAATGGTTACAGAAAAAGTAATAATTTAAATAGTAGGGTTTTACTAATATTTATAACTTACAAATATTTAAAAAATTAGGAAAAAAAAAGTTCCAGACATTCTATCGCTATGTTGGTCTGTCCTAAGCCACTAGGTCAAATAAAAGGAATAGCTGAGACTTAGCTCAGCCAGATTATTGCGGTCTTTGCTGCCAGAGGTCGAGAGTTCAAGCCTGGCTTGATATGCCAAAATTTTTGTCAGCAATTTTTGTGTTTTTTTTACATCAAAATGTTCGTCTCTGTCCTGTGACGACGCACATTACTTTTCTCTTTCCCCTTCTTCTGATTGGTTGTCCCGATTTTCTGCCATAACTTTTGAATTTGAGTGGAGTTTGCGCGCGCAGCTCCCGCGGGGGGAGGGGCTGATGTTCAGCGCGGCCGCCATCTTGGTCGAGGCGCCGCATTGACTGCCTGAGAACGTCGGGCGTGGCCGCCATCTTGGATCGGTATCGCTTTAACTCTAGAGCGTTCACTTCTATTGTGGAAGGAGGTGTCTGCATAAGTAAAATAACTATAACTCACTTGATTTTCAACCGATTTTCACGCGGTTTGCTTTGTTACAAACGGCAGACATGTAGCTATGATACAGGATGCGTGATGTACGTTAAATATGCAAGCTTTCATGCTAAAATACGTTCTGCAGGTAGTCACACTTCAGGTATACACACACACACACACACACACACACACACACATATATATATATATATATATATATATATATATATATATATATATATATATATATATACACACACACACACACACACACACACACACACACACACACACACACAATATACACAATACAAAATACAGTATAGCATATTAATGAATGTATTAATATATTTGAATAACAGACATAACAAGCTTAAAAACAAAAAACATAACGGATGACAGCATACAATTGTCATAATGGAGAAAAAAAAGAAACATTTGGAAGGAGTGTGTGTGTGAGGAATTGTATATTAGTGTTATAAATTGAAATTATATAATAATGCAATCGCTATGATATATAATTTTACAATATAATACAGTCAAAAATATATGAAATGAAGCAACATACAATGCAATAATACAATATGCTATATTACTGGGTACGCTAATATGAAATAACAACATGTAATATAATATGGTATAATAGATTAATATAATATCATACATTCTGGACCATGAGATACAGCTGTACTGTATGATCGTCGTTCATTTGAGTGATCAGATTTTTTTTTTCATGGTTTGCATTAATGGGCGTGTCCTCACGGCTCAACAGCGCCCCCTAGAATACTTTTTTCTGACATAACTTTTGAAAGGTTTGACATAGAGAGTCGTGGGTGGTGTCATGGGACTCGGCATTGAGTCCTTGACCATAATTGGTGACAATTAGCCCAGTCCCTTTTTCTGATTGGTTGTCCCTATTTTCTGCTATAACTTTTGAATGTTTTGACATAGAGAGTCGTGGGTGGTGTCATGGGACTCTGTAATGAGTCCTTGATCTTCTTTGCCCTGAATTAGCCCCGCCCCTTCTTCTGACTGGTCGTCCCTTTTTTCTGCTATAACTTTTGAAGGGTTTGACATAGGAAGTCGTGGGTGGTGTCATTTCTGATATGCTTATGGGGGGCGGTTGACGTGAGTGCGAGGGCCCGTTCATTGCTGCTTGCAGCTTTAATTATTATTATTATTTTTCTGACGAAAGGAGGGCCTTTTTGCCCCCCTAAACGTGCCCAAAAAGTCACCAAATTTTGCACGCAAACCAGGCCTGGCGAAAAATTTGATATTTTATGGTTTGCATTAATGGGCGTGGCAAAATGGCTCAACAGCGCCCCCCGGAAAACTTTGTGCCTCAAGCCCCACGATACGGTTTGACGTACATGCACGAAAATCAGTACACACCTGTATCATGGCACAACTTAAAGAAAAGTCTCTTGGAGTCATGCCCGAAACCGAAAAGGATGTCGGCCATTTAGAATTAATCGTGTAATTTTGGCGAAATTCATGCCATTCCTTCGGCAGTTAATACGGCCCGAACCGTAACGAGCACCCAGGTGTGTTATACATCAAAATGTGCGTCTCCATCCTCCGACACCACGCATTACTTTTCTCTTTCAAAAGCGTTACCGTGACGACGCTAGACGCCAAAAAGCGCGCCCACCCTTCATCTGATTAGTTCAGGCAGAAAAACCTTTGTGCCTCAAGCCCCACAATGCGGTGTGACGTACATGAATGAAAATCGGTACACTTCTTTATCATTTCGCAACTTAAAGAAAAGTCTCTTGGTGCCATGGCCAAAACCGAACAGGAAGTCGGCCATTTTGAACATTCTGAATTAATCACGTAATTTTGGAGCAATACATGCCATTCCTTCGAGAATTAATACGGCCCGAACCGTAACGTGCACCCAGGTGTGTTATACATCAAAATATGCGTCTCCATCCTGCAACTACACGCATTACTTTTCTCTTTCAAAAGTGTTACCGTGGCGACGCTAGACGCCAACAAGCGCACCCCCCTTCATCTGATTGGTCCATATTTGATAGTTCCCCAAAAGGCACCAAATTTGGCATGCAAGCCAGGCCTGGCGATAAATGTGATATTTCATGGTTTGCATTAATGGGCGTGGCAAAATGGCTCACCAGCGCCCCCCGGAAAACTTTGTGCCTCAAGCCCCAAAATACGGTTTGATGTACATGCACGAAAATCGGTACACACCTGTATCATGTCACAACTTAAAGAAAAGACTCTTGGAGCCATGGCCGAAACCGAACAGGAAGTCGGCCATTTTGAAATCTGATTGGTCCATATTTAATAGTTCTCCAAAAGTCACCAAATTTTACATGCAAGACAGACTTGGCGATAAATGTGATATTTCATGGTTTGCATTAATGGGCGTGGCCTAACGGCTCAACAGCGCCCCCTAGAATACTTTTCTCTGCCATAACTTTTGAATGGTTTGACATAGAAAGTTGTGGGTGGTGTCATGGGACTCTGTAATGAGTCCTTAAGCTTCGTTGGCCTTAATTAGCCCCGCCCCCTCTTCTGATTGGCTGTCCCGATTTTCTGCTATAACTTTGGAATGGTTTTACATAGAGAGTCGTGGGTGGTGTCATCAGATTCTTTATGGAGTCCTTGACCTTCATTGGCCTAAATTAGCCCCGCCCCTTCTTCTGATTGGTTGTCCCTTTTTTCTGCTATAACTTTTTAATGGTTTGACATAGGAAGTCGTGGGTGGTGTCATTTCTGATATGCTTGTGGGGGGTGGTGGCCGTGAGTGCGAGGGCCCGTTCATCGCTGCTTGCAGCTTTAATTAGGGCCCGAGCACCTTCAGTGCGAAGGCCCTATTGTATTTGCAGGAATTTTTATTATTATTATTATTATTATTATTTTCCTGACAAAGTGAAGGCCTTTTTGCCCCCCTTAACGTGCCCAAAAAGTCACCAAATTTTGCACCCTAGTCAGGCCTGGCGAAAAATTTGATATTTAAAGGTTTGCATTAATGGGCGTGGCAAAATGGCTCAACAGCGCCCCCTTGAAAACTTTGTGCCTCAAGCCCCACGATACGGTTTGACGTACATGCACGAAAATCGGTACACACCTGTATCATGGGACAACTTAAAGAAAAGTCTCTTGGGGTCATGCCCGAAACCGAACAGGATGTCGGCCATTTTGAATTAGTCGTGTCATTTTGGCGAAATTTATGCCATTCCTTCGAAAGTTAATTCAGCCCGAACCGTAACGTACCCCCAAGTGTGTTATACATCAAAATGTGCGTCTACATCCTGCGACTACACGCATTACTTTTCTCTTTCAAAAGCGTTACCGTGGCGATGCTAGACGTCAAAAAGCGCGCCCACCCTTCATCTGATTGGTTCTGACAGAAAAAACTTTGCGCCTCAAGCCCCATAATACGGTTTAATGTACATGAACGAAAATTGGTACACTCCTGTATCATGTCCCAACTAAAAGAAAAGTCTCTTGGCGCCATGGCCGAAACCGAACAGGAAGTCGGCCATTTTGAACATTCTGAATTAATTGCGTAATTTTGGAGCAATATATGACATTCCTTCGAGAGTTAATTCAGCCCGAACCGTATCGTGAACCCAGATGTGTTATACATGAAAATGTGCGTCTCCATCCTGCGACTACACGCATTACTTTTCTCTTTCAAAAGTGTTACCGTGGCGACACTAGACGCCAACAAGCGCACCCCCGCTTCATCTGATTGGTCCATATTTGATAGTTCCCCAAAAGGCACCAAATTTGGCATGCAAGCCAGGCCTGGCGATAAATTTGATATTTCATGGTTTGCATTAATGGGCGTGGCAAAATGGCTCAACAGCGCCCCCTAGAAAATTTTGTGCCTCAAGCCCCACAATACGGTTTGACGTACATGCACGAAAATCGCTACACACCTGTATCATGGCACAACTTAAAGAAAAGTCTCTTGGAGCCATGGCCGAAACCGAACAGGATGTCGGCCATTTTGAATAAATGGTGTCATTTTGGCGAAATTTATGCCATTCCTTCGGCAGTTAATTCAGCCCGAACCGTAACGTGCCCCCAGGTGTGTTATACATCAAAATGTGCGTCTACATCCTGCGACACCACGCATTACTTTTCTCTTTCAAAAGTGTTACCGTGGCGACGCTAGACGCCAAAAGGCGCGCCCCCCCCTTCATGTGATTGGTCCATATTTGATAGTTCTCCAAAAGTCACCAAATTTTGCATGCAAGCCAGACTTGGCGATACATTTGATATTTCATGGTTTGCATTAATGGGCGTGGCCTAACGGCTCAACAGCGCCCCCTAGAATACTTTTATCTGCCATAACTTTTGAATGGTTTGACATAGGAAGTTGTGGGTGGTGTCATGGGACTCTGTAATGAGTCCTTAAGCTTCGTTGGCCTTAATTAGCCCCGCCCCTTTTTCTGATTGGTTGTCCCTTTTTTCTGCTATAACTTTTTAATGGTTTGACTCCCGCTTCCTGATTCAAACGTCTGCCGGCCCCGCCCCCCGACCAATCAGTGGCGAGTAGGGTGATGACGGCCCCGCCCCCCGACCAATCAGTGGCGAGTAGGGTGATGACGGCCCCGCCCCCCGACCGATCAGCTGTTGTAATGTGGTGACGTCAGAAATAGTCCCGTGCTCAGCCCGGTTAGAACCTCGGTGGAATGGTTACAGAAAAAGTAATAATATAAAATATAGTGTTTTACTAATATTTATACCTTGCAAATATTTAAAAAATTAGGAAAAAAATGGTTCCAGACATTTTATCGCTATTTTGGTCTCTCATAACCTAGTACGTCACAGAAATAGCTAAGCTGACATGTAGCTCAGCCAGATCATTGCGGTCTTTGGTTCCAGAGGTTGAGAGTTCGAGCCTGGCCGAATGCTGAATTTTTTGTGAGCAATTTTTGTCACCAAAGTCACCAAATTTTGCATTCAAGCCAGGCCTGGTGATACATTTGATATTTCATGGTTTGCATTAATGGGCGTTGCCTAACGGCTCAACAGCGCACCCTAGAATACTTTTCTCTGCCATAACTTTTGAATGGTTTGACTTAAAGAGTCGTGGGTGGTGTCATGGGACTCGGTATTGAGTCCTTGACCTTCATTGGCCTGAATTAGCCCCGCCCCTTCTTCTGATTGGTTGTCCCGATTTTCTGCCATAACTTTTGAATGCTTTGACATAGAGAGTCGTGGGTGGTGTCATCAGACTCTGTATGGAGTCCCTGACCTTCATTGGCCTGAATTAGCCCCGCCCCTTCTTCTGATTGGTTGTCCCTTTTTTCTGCTATAACTTTTCAATGTTTTAACATAGAGAGTCGTGGGTGGTGTCATTTCTGATACTTATGGGGGGCGGTGGCCGTGAGTGCGAGGGCCCGTTCATCGCTGCTTGCAGCTTTAATTATTCTTATTATTTTTCTGACGAAAGGAGGGCCTTTTTGCCCCCCTAAACGTGCCCAAAAAGTCACCAAATTTTGCACCCAAGTCAGGCCTGGCGAAAAATTTGATATTTAATGGTTTGCATTAATGGGCGTGGTAAAATGGCTCAACAGCGCCCCCTTGAAAACTTTGTGCCTCAAGCCCCACGATGCGGTTTGACGTACATGCACGAAAATCGGTACACGCCTGTATCATGACGTAACTTAAAGAAAAGTCTCTTGGCGTCATGCCCGAAACCGAACAGGATGTCGGCCATTTTGTATTAGTCGTGTCATTTTGGCGAAATTTATGCCATTCCTTCGGCAGTTAATACAGCCCGAACCGTAACAAGCCCCCAAGTGTGTTATACATCAAAATGTGCGTCTCCATCATCCGACACCACGCATTACTTTTCTCTCTCAAAAGCGTTACCGTGGCGACGCTAGACGCCAAAAAGCGCACCCACCCTTCATCTGATTGGTTCAGACAGAAAAAACTTTGCGCCTCAAGCCCCATAATACGGTTTGACGTACATGAACGAAAATCGGTACACACTTGTATCATGTTGCAACTTAAAGAAAAGTCTCTTGGCACCATGGCCGAAACCGAACAGGAAGTCGGCCATTTTGAACATTCTGAATGAATCACGTAATTTTGGAGCAACATATGCCATTCCTTCGAGAATTAATACGGCCCGAACCGTATCATGAACCCAGATGTGTTATACATCAAAATGTGCGTCTCCATCCTGCGACTACACGCATTACTTTTCTCTTTCAAAAGTGTTACCGTGGCGACGCTAGACGCCAACAAGCGCACCCCCCCCTTCATCTGATTGGTCCATATTTGATAGTTCCCCAAAAGTCACCAAATTTTGCACCAAGCCAGGCCTGGCGATGAATTTGATATTTCATGGTTTGCATTAATGGCGTGGCCTAACGGCTCAACAGCGCCCCCCGGAAAACTTTGTGCCTCAAGCCCCACGATACGGTTTGACGTACATGCACGAAAATCGCTACACACCTGTATCATGGCACAACTTAAAGAAAAGTCTCTTGGAGTCATGGCCAAAACCGAACAGGAAGTCGGCCATTTTGAATTAATTGTGTAATTTTGGCGCAATTTATGCCATTCCTTCGGCAATTAATACGGCCCGAACCGTAATGTGCACCCAGGTGTGTTATACATCAAAATGTGCGTCTCCATCCTGGGACTACACGCATTACTTTTCTCTTTCAAAAGTGTTACCGTGGCGACGCTAGACGCCAAAAGGCGCGCCCCCCCTTCATCTGATTGGTCCATATTTGATAGTTCTCCAAAAGTCATCAAATTTTGCATGCAAGTCAGACTTGGCGATACATTTGATATTTCATGGTTTGCATTAATGGGCGTGGCCTAAGGGCTCAACAGCGCCCCCTAGAATACTTTTATCTGCCATAACTTTTGAATGGTTTGACATAGGAAGTTGTGGGTGGTGTCATGGGACTCTGTAATGAGTCCTTAAGCTTCGTTGGCCTTAATTAGCCCCGCCCCTTCTTCTGATTGGTTGTCCCTTTTTTCTGCTATAACTTTTTAATGGTTTGACTCCCGCTTCCTGATTCAAACGTCTGCCGGCCCCGCCAGGTGTGTTATACATCAAAATGTGCGTCTCCATCCTGCGACTACGCGCATTACTTTTCTCTTTCAAAAGCGTTACCGTGGCGACGCTAGACGCCAAAAAGTGCGCCCACCCTTCATCTGATCGGTTCAGATAGAAAAAGCTTTGCTTTTCGGCAATTAATACGAACCGTAACGTGAACCCAGGTGTGTTATACATCAAAATGTGCGTCTCCATCCTGCGACTACGCGCATTACTTTTCTCTTTCAAAAGTGTTACCGTGGCGACGCTAGACGCCAAAAAGCGCGCCCCCCTTCATCTGATTGGTCCATATTTGATAGTTCCCCAAAAGTCACCAAATTTTGCATGCAAGCCAGGCCTGGCGATAAATTTGATATTTCATGGTTTGCATTAATGGGTGTGGCCTAACGACTCAACAGCGCCCCCTAGAATACTTTTCTCTGCCATAACTTTTGAAAGGTTTGACATAAAGAGTCGTGGGTGGCGTCATGGGACTCGGTATTGAGTCCTTGACCATAATTGGGGAAAATTAGCCCTGCCCCTTCTTCTGATTGGTTGTCCCTTTTTTCTGCTATAACTTTTGAATGGTTTGACATAGGAAGTCGTGGGTGGTGTCATGGGACTCTGTAATGAGTCCTTAAGCTTCGTTGGCCTTAATTAGCCCCGCCCCTTCTTCTGATTGGTTGTCCCTTTTTTCTGCTATAACTTTTGAATGGTTTGACATAGAGAGTCGTGGGTGGTGTCATCAGATTCTGTATGGAGTCCTTGACCTTTATTGGCCTGAATTAGCCCCGCCCTTTCTTCTGATTGGTTGTCCCTTTTTTCTGCTATAACATTTGAATGGTTTGACATAGGAAGTCGTGGGTGGTGTCATTTCTGATATGCTTATGGGGGGCGGTGGCCGTGAGTGCGAGGGCCCGTTCATCGCTGCTTGCAGCTTTAATTAGGGCCCGAGCACTTGCAGTGCGAAGGCCCTATTGTATTTGCAGGAATTTTTATTATTATTAGGGCCCGAGCACCTTCAGTGCGAAGGCCCTATTGTATCTGTAGGAATTCTTCGCGTTATTATTATTATTATTATTATTATTTTTCTGACGAAAGGAGGGCCTTTTTGCCCCCCTAAACGTGCCCAAAAAGTCACCAAATTTTGCACGCAAACCAGGCCTGGCGAAAAATTTGATATTTTATGGTTTGCATTAATGGGCGGGGCAAAATGGCTCAACAGCGCCCCCCGGAAAACTTTGTGCCTCAAGCCCCACGATACGGTTTGACCTACATGCACGAAAATCAGTACACACCTGTATCATTGCACAACTTAAAGAAAAGTCTCTTGGAGTCATGCCCGAAACCGAACAGGAAGTCGGCCATTTTGAATTAATCGTGTCACTTTGGCGCAATTTATGCCATTCCTTCGAGAGTTAATTCAGCCCGAACCGTATCGTGAACCCAGGTGTGTTATACATCAAAATGTGCGTCTCCATCTTGCGACTACACGCATTACTTTTCTCTTTCAAAAGTGTTACCGTGGCGACGCTAGAAGCCAAAAAGCGCACCCCCCCTTCATCTGATTGGTCCATATTTGATAGTTCCCCAAAAGGCACCAAATTTGGCATGCAAGCCAGGCCTGGCGATAAATTTGATATTTCATGGTTTGCATTAATGGGCGTGGCAAAATGGCTCAACAGCGCCCCCCGGAAAACTTTGTGCCTCAAGCCCCACAATACGGTTTGACGTACATGCACGAAAATCGCTACACACCTGTATCATGGCACAACTTAAAGAAAAGTCTCTTGGAGCCATGGCCGAAACCGAACAGGATGTCGGCCATTTTTAATAAATTGTGTCATTTTGGCAAAATTTATGCCATTCCTTCGGCAGTTAATTCAGCCCGAACCGTAACGTGCACCCAGGTGTGTTATACATCAAAATGTGCGTCTACATCCTGCGACTACACGCATTACTTTTCTCTTTCAAAAGTGTTACCGTGGCGACGCTAGACGCCAAAAGGTGCGCCCCCCCCTTCATGTGATTGGTCCATATTTGATAGTTCTCCAAAAGTCACAAAATTTTGCATGCAAGCCAGACTTGGCGATAAATTTGATATTTCATGGTTTGCATTAATGGGCGTGGCCTAACGGCTCAACAGCGCCCCCTAGAATACTTTTATCTGCCATAACTTTTGAATGGTTTGACATAGGAAGTTGTGGGTGGTGTCATGGGACTCTGTAATGAGTCCTCAAGCTTCGTTGGCCTTAATTAGCCCCGCCCCTTCTTCTGATTGGTTGTCCTTTTTTTAATAATAAAATCACCGCGAGCCGCCAGTCGCTCTCGCGCTGACTCCCGCTTCCTGATTCAAACGTCTGCCGGCCCCGCCCCCCGACCAATCAGTGGCGAGTAGGGTGATGACGGCCCCGCCCCCCAACCAATCAGTGGCGAGTAGGGTGATGACGGCCCCGCCCCCCGACCAATCGGTGGCGAGTAGGGTGATGACGGCCCCGCCCCCCGACCGATCAGCTGCCTGTAATGTGGTGACGTCAGAAATAGTCCCGTGCTCAGCCCGGTTAGAACCTCGGCAGAATGGATGCATAAAAAGTAATAATAAAATAGTAGTGTTATACTAATATTTATATCTTACAAATATTAAAAAAATTAGGAAAAAAAGTTCCTGACATTATATCGCTATGTTGGTCTCTAATAACCCAGTAAGTCAAAGTAAAAGTAATATTTGAGTCTTAGCTCAACCAGAGCATTACTGTCTATGGTGCTGGAGATCGGGAGTTCGAGACCAGCTGTATGCAGAAAAATTTTTTTTTACATCAAAAATTTTCGACTCTGTCCTGCGACGACGCACATTACTTTTCTCTTTCAAAAGTGTTACCGTGGCGACGCTAGACGCGAAAAAGCGCTCGTCCCCTTCATGTGATTGGTCCATATTTGATAGTTCTCCAAAAGTCACCAAAATTTGCATGCAAGCCAGGCCTGGTGATAAATTTGATATTTAATGGTTTGCATTAATGGGCGTGGCCTAACGGCTCAACAGCGCCCCCTAGAATACTTTTCTCTGCCATAACTTTTGAATGGTTTGACATAAAGAGTCGTGGGTGGTGTCATGGGACTCGGTATTAAGTCCTTGACCTTCATTAGCCTGAATTAGCCCCGCCCCTTCTTCTGATTGGTTGTTCCTTTTTTCTGCTATAACTTTTGAATGGTTTGACATAGAGAGTCGTGGATGGTGTCATTTCTGATATGCTTATGGGGGGCGGTGGACGTGAGTGCGAGGGCCCGTTCATCGCTGCTTGCAGCTTTAATTATTATTATTATTTTTCTTCTGACAAAGTGATGGCCTTTTTGCCCCCCTTAACATGCCCAAAAAGTCACCAAATTTTGCACCCAAGTCAGGCCTGGCGAAAAATTTGATATTTAATGGTTTGCATTAATGGGCGTGGCAAAATGGCTCAACAGCGCCCCCTTGAAAACTTTGTGCCTCAAGCCCCACGATACGGTTTGACGTACATGCACGAAAATCGGTACACACCTGTATCATGGGACAACTTAAAGAAAAGTCTCTTGCCGTCATGCCCGAAACCGAACAGGAAGTCGGCCATTTTGAATTAATCGTGTCACTTTGGCGCAATTTATGCCATTCCTTCGGCAGTTAATTCAGCCCGAACCGTAACGTGCACCCAGGTGTATTATACATCAAAATGTGCGTCTCCCTCCTGCGACCACACGCATTACTTTTCTCTTTCAAAAGCGTTACCGTGGCGACGCTAGACGCCAAAAAGCGCGCCCACCCTTCATCTGGTTGGTTCAGACAGAAAAAACTTTGTGCCTCAAGCCCCATAATACGGTTTGACGTACATGAACGAAAATTGGTACACTCCTGTATCATGTCGCAACTAAAAGAAAAGTCTCTTGGCGCCATGGCCGAAACCGAACAGGAAGTCGGCCATTTTGAACATTCTGAATTAATTGCGTAATTTTGGAGCAATATATGCCATTCTTCGAGAGTTAATTCAGCCCGAACCGTATCGTGAACCCAGATGTGTTATACATCAAAATGTGCGTCTCCATCCTGCGACTACACGCATTACTTTTCTCTTTCGAAAGTGTTACCGTGGCGACGCTAGACGCCAACAAGCGCACCCCCCCTTCATCTGATTGGTCCATATTTGATAGTTCCCCAAAAGGCACCAAATTTGGCATGCAAGCCAGGCCTGGTGATAAATTTGATATTTCATGGTTTGCATTAATGGGCGTGGCAAAATGGCTCAACAGCGCCCCCCGGAAAACTTTGTGCCTCAAGCCCCACAATACGGTTTGACGTACATGCACGGAAATCGCTACACACCTGTATCATGGCACAACTTAAAGAAAAGTCTCTTGGAGCCATGGCCAAAACCGAACAGGATGTCGGCCATTTTGAATAAATTGTGTCATCTTGGCGAAATTTATGCCATTCCTTCGAGAGTTAATTCAGCCCGAACCGTATCGTGCACCCAGGTGTGTTATACATCAAAATGTGCGTCTACATCCTGCGACACCACGCATTACTTTTCTCTTTCAAAAGTGTTACCGTGGCGACGCTAGACGCCAAAAGGCGCGCCCCCCCCTTCATGTGATTGGTCCATATTTGATAGTTCTCCAAAAGTCACCAAATTTTGCATGCAAGCCAGGCCTGGTGATAAATTTCATATTTCATGGTTTGCATTAATGGGCGTGGCCTAACGGCTCAACAGCGCCACCTTGAATACTTTTCTCTGCCATAACTTTTGAATGGTTTGACATAGAGAGTCGTGGGTGGTGTCATCAGATTCTGTATGGAGTCCTTGACCTTCATTGGCCTGAATTAGCCCCGCCCCTTCTTCTGATTGGTTGTCCCTTTTTTCTGCTATAAACTTTGAATGGTTTGACATAGGAAGTCGTAGGTGGTGTCTAGGGACTCTGCAATGAGTCCTTGAGCTTCTTTGGCCTGAATTAGCCCCGCCCCTTCTTCTGATTGGTTGTCCCTTTTTTATAATAAAATCGCCACGAGCCGCCAGTCGCTCTCGCGCTGACTCCCGCTTCCTGATTCAAACGTCTGCCGGCCCCGCCCCCCGACCAATCGGTGGCGAGTAGGGTGATGACGGCCCCGCCTCCCGACCAATCAGTGGCGCGGAGGGTGATGACGGCCCCGCCCCCCGACCAATCGGTGGCGAGTACGGTGATGACGGCCCCGCCCCCCGACCAATCAGTGGCGAGTAGGGTGATGACGGCCCCGCCCCCCGACCAATCAGCTCCCTGTAATGTGGTGACGTCAGAAATATTCCCAGCTCAGCCCGGTTACAACCTTGGCAGAATGTTTACAGAAAAAGTAATAATTAAAATAGTAGGGTTTTACTAATATTTATAACTTACAAATATTTAAAAAAATTAGAAAAAACAGCTCCAGACTTACATTACTAAATATCGATATGTTGGTCTCTCCTAAGTCAGTAGGTCAATTAGAAATGAGAAGCTGAGTCTTAGCTCAGCCAGAGCTTTCCCGTCTTTGGAGTCAGAGATCAGAGTTCGATTCCCGCAGTATCCAGACTTTTTTGTCAGCAATTTTTTTTTTTCTACATCAATATGTGCGTCCCTGTCCTGCAACGACGCACATTACTTTTCTCATTTAAAAGCGTTACCGCGGCAACGCTAGACACCAAAAAGTGCGCCCACCCTTCATCTGATTGGTTCAGAGGGAAAAACTTTGAGCCTCAAGCCCCATAATACGGTTTGACGTACATGAACGAAAATCGGTACACACCTGTATCATGTCGCAACTTAAAGAAAAGTCTCTTGGCGCCATGGCCGAAATTGAACAGGAAGTCGGCCATTTTGAATTAATTGTGTAATTTTGGCGCAATTAATGCCATTCCTTCGGCAATTAATACGGCCCGAACCGTAACGTGCATCCAGGTGACTTATACCTCAAAATGTGCGTCTCCATCTTGCGACTACGCGCATTACTTTTCTCTTTCAAAAGTGTTACCGTGGCGATGCTAGACGCCAAAAAGCGTGCCCCCTTAATCTGATTGGTCCATATTTGATAGTTCTCCAAAAGTCACCAAATTTTGCATGCAAGCCAGGCCTGGTGATAAATTTGATATTTCATGGTTTGCATTAATGGGCGTGGCAAAATGGCTCAACAGCACCCCCCGGAAAACTTTTCTCTGCCATAACTTTTGAATGGTTTGACATAAAGAGTCATGGGTGGTGTCATGGGACTCGGTATTGAGTCCTTGACCATAATTGGTGAAAATTAGCCCCGCCCCTTCTTTTGATTTTGGTTGTCCCTATTTCCTGCTATAACTTTTGAATGGTTTGACATGGAGAGTCGTGGGTGGTGTCATCAGACTCTGTATGGAGTCCTTGACCTTCATTGGCCTGAATTAGCCCCGCCCCTTCTTGTGATTGGTTGTCCCTTTTTTCTGCTATAACTTTTGAATGGTTTGACATAGGAAGTCGTGGGTGGTGTCATTTCTGATATGCTTATGGGGGGCGGCGGCCGTGAGTGCGAGGGCCCGTTCATCGCTGCTTGCAGCTTTAATTATTATTATTATTTTTCTTCTGACAAAGTGATGGCCTTTTTGCCCCCCTTAACATGCCCAAAAAGTCACCAAATTTTGCACCCAAGTCAGGCCTGGCGAAAAATTTGATATTTAATGGTTTGGTTTAATGGGCGTGGTAAAATGGCTCAACAGCGCCCCCTTGAAAACTTTGTGCCTCAAGCCCCACGATACGGTTTGACGTACATGCACGAAAATCGGTACACACCTGTATCATGGGACAACTTAAACAAAAGTCTCTTGGCGACATGGCCGAAACCGAACAGGAAGTCGGTCATTTTGAATTAATCGTGTCATTTTGGCGAAATTTATGCCATTCCTTCGAAAGTTAATTCAGCCCGAACCGTAACGTGCCCCCAAGTGTGTTATACATCAAAATGTGCGTCTCCCTCCTGCGACCACACGCATTACTTTTCTCTTTCAAAAGCGTTACCGTGGCGACGCTAGACGCCAAAAAGCACGCCCACCCTTCATCTCGTTGCTTCAGACAGAAAAAACTTTGCGCCTCAAGCCCCATAATACGGTTTGACGTACCTGAACGAAAATCGGTACACTCCTGTATCATGTCGCAACTAAAAGAAAAGTCTCTTGGCGCCATGGCCGAAACCGAACAGGAAGTCGGCCATTTTGAACATTCTGAATTAATCGCGTAATTTTGGAGCAATGTATGCCATTCCTTCGAGAATTAATTCAGCCCGAACCGTATCGTGAACCCAGATGTGTTATACATCAAAATGAGCGTCTCCATCCTGCGACTACACGCATTACTTTTCTCTTTGAAAAGTGTTACCGTGGCGACGCTAGACGCCAACAAGCGCACCCCCCCTTCATCTGATTGGTCCATATTTGATAGTTCCCCAAAAGGCACCAAATTTGGCATGCAAGCCAGGCCTGGCGATAAATTTGATATTTCATGGTTTGCATTAATGGGCATGGCAAAATGGCTCAACAGCGCCCCCCGGAAAACTTTGTGCCTCAAGCCCCACAATACGGTTTGACGTACATGCACGAAAATCGCTACACACCTGTATCATGGCACAACTTAAAGAAAAGTCTCTTGGAGCCATGGCCGAAACCGAACAGGATGTCGGCCATTTTGAATAAATTGTGTCATTTTGGCGAAATTTATGCCATTCCTTCGGCAGTTAATTCAGCCCGAACCGTAACGTGCACCCAGGTGTGTTATACATCAAAATGTGCGTCTACATCCTGCGACACCACGCATTACTTTTCTCTTTCAAAAGTGTTACCGTGGCGACGCTAGACGCCAAAAGGCGCGCCCCCCCTTCATGTGATTGGTCCATATTTGATAGTTCTCCAAAAGTCACCAAATTTTGCATGCAAGCCAGACTTGGTGATAACTTTGATATTTCATGGTTTGCATTAATGGGCGTGGCCTAACGGCTCAACAGCGCCCCCTAGAATACTTTTATCTGCCATAACTTTTGAATGGTTTGACATAGGAAGTCGTGGTTGGTGTCATGGGACTCTGTAATGAGTTCTTAAGCTTCGTTGGGCTTAATTAGCCCCGCCCCTTCTTCTGATTGGTTGTCCCGATTTTCTGCTATAACTTTTGAATGGTTTGACATAGAGAGTCGTGGGTGGTGTCATCAGATTCTTTATGGAGTCCTTGAACTTCATTGGCCTGAATTAGCCCCGCCCCTTCTTCTGATTGGTTGTCCTTTTTTTATAATAAAATTGCCGCGAGCCGCCAGTCGCTCTCGCGCTGACTCCCGCTTCCTGATTCAAACGTCTGCCGGCCCCGCCCCCTGACCAATCAGTGGCGAGTAGGGTGATGGCGGCCCCGCCCCCCGACCAATCAGTGGCGAGTAGGGTGATGACGGCCCCGCCCCCCGACCAATCAGTGGCGAGTAGGGTGATGACGGCCCCGCCCCCCGACCAATCAGCTCCCTGTAATGTGGTGACTTCAGAAATATTCCCGGCTCAGCCCGGTTACAACCTTGGCAGAATGGTTACAAAAAAAGTAATAATTTAAATAGTAGGGTTTTACCAATATTTATAACTTACAAATATTTAAAAAATTAGGAAAAAAAAGTTCCAGACATTTTATCGCTATGTTGGTCTGTCCTAACCCAGTAGGTCAAATAAAAGGAATAGCTGAGACTTAGCTCAGCCAGATTATTGCGGTCTTTGCTGCCAGAGGTCGAGAGTTCAAGCCTGGCTTGATATGCCAAAATTTTTGTCAGCAATTTTTGTGTTTTTTTTACATCAAAATGTTCGTCTCTGTCCTGTGACGACGCACATTACTTTTCTCTTTCCCCTTCTTCTGATTGGTTGTCCCGATTTTCTGCCATAACTTTTGAATTTGAGTGGAGTTTGCGCGCGCAGCTCCCGCGGGGGGAAGGGCTGATGTTCAGCGCGGCCGCCATCTTGGTCGAGGCGCCGCATTGACTGCCTGAGAACGTCGGGCGTGGCCGCCATCTTGGATCGGTATCGCTTTAACTCTAGAGCGTTCACTTCTATTGTGGAAGGAGGTGTCTGCATAAGTAAAATAACTATAACTCACTTGATTTTCAACCGATTTTCACGCGGTTTGCTTTGTTACAAACGGCAGACATGTAGCTATGATACAGATGACCATGATGTCAGCGCTTTCTTAAGGGCGTCTTTTACTTACCTTAGAAGGTTTCTGGCTTTCGTACACCCTTTACTAATATGGGTAATTCAAAGCAGAGGGATTACTTATGTTTTAAGAAATTGTAGTGAGGTCAACACAAGTCATGACAAAGCACATGAAGCTGTACGCTCATGACATATTTGTGATCCACACTTCCTTTCAGTTGTCCCCTGTAACATAAAGTTAATAATATTTGCGAAAGAACTCGATTTATTTTCCATTCAGAGTGTACATGAGCATGTTTACCTGTTATCCTGTCAATGTCTCTGTTAGTATTTCTGCAGTTCATAAACTCTGACATGTACTGTATGACAGAGGTAATGACTTCATTAAAGTTATTGTCTGCAATGTTTGAGAGCTAGCAAGATTTGAAAGTGGCCCCTCCTCTAAGCCCCGCCCCCTCCTCCCCCTCCCGTCAGCGCTCCGTCCAAAGCCACGCCCCCACAAACTTTGGGGAACGCGCATTTGCAGGAGTTTTCCAGGACATTTTGGACAGCACATTTTTAACAAAACTACCCCATGTCTCATTCACCTGTAAGCGAGGCCGGTTTTAGGGGGGGCAGGGGTGGGCTGTGCCCACCCAAATGTGCATCCTGCCCACCGGCGTCTCCATCCCGGCGAGAGTGGAGAGCAGAGAGCAGAGAGCGGGTGGCTCAGGCGCTGCAGGCTCTAGAGTCACGGCTACCCTACGGCGTAGCCTACGGCGTAGCCGTGGCTCTAGAGCCTGCAGCGCACCACCACCCGCTCTCCGCTCTCCACTCTCGCCGGGATGGAGACGCCTCCATTCCCACGGACCCCCATACTGCCTCCGAGCCGGAGCTGCTGCGGAGCTTCATTGCGGCTGCACGTGTCCCCGCGGGCTGCTGCTGCTGCTGGGCGGAGAGTCCTGCAGCGGCATGAAGGCATCTGATTGGTTCTTTCCCCCCCTGCCCAGCCTCTGGTCCTGGACCAATCCGTTTCATTCGGACCGAATGAAACAGATTGGTTAGAGTTTTTACAGGATTAAAGCTGTCAGAGAGGTCGGATGTTTTTCTTTCCTTTTTCTGAACACATTATTCACTGGCTACTCTCAGGATGGAAGGACCATTTCACCCAGTATAACAATAAATGTTTTTGAATAGGATTGCAAACTATACCTTTAAAGGCTGAAATGAAACATAACAGGACTTAATAATTAAGTCTTTGATCCGTAGATAGCTGTAACTCTATTTTAAATTGGTGACATTCCCTTATTTTTACTAGTTTGAGCTGCTGTAGTTAGTCAGAAATGACCTGGAGGAGACGTAAGTGAAAAAGTTTTACTAATTGCTTTGGACATTCAGACCAATCAAGGGGCTGCGTTGGCTAGTGCCACATCTGGGGAGAGGACAGGATGTTAATTTTTTTACTTTCAGGAACAGGCTCCCATTCTTCTTGGGGAGCTCTCCTGATGTAGTGTTCGCCTCTATGCCTGGCGGCAACAAAATAGTTCATTGAAAGTGGCCATATTATGTTTTTCTGTGTTGTCATGATAAATTATCATCTTAGACCTGACTGGAGGCTCAATAACAGGGTAAACATATATTGTAGAACTAAAAAGCACTACATTTCCAGAGTGCTGAGAAGTTCTTGCTCCTGGAGTGTTTTTCCTAACTTCAGTTCTCTCTGACATCACATGGGGCAGAGTTTCCTTGTATGGTACTTCCTAAACTGCATATCTATAAAAGCAAGAGCTTCAATTGTCTTTCAATTGTCTTTTTAAAAGCAGGAGGTTATATATATGGCAAGTTGGGGCACGGTGGCGCAGCAGGTAGTGCAGCCGTCTCACAGCAAGAAGGTCCTGGGTTCGATTCCTGCCGGGGACGCTGTGGGTGCTGAAGTGCGTGTTAGTTCCCCCATGACTTCAGCACCACACCCTGGGTGGGGTTGGCGAAAGGATCTTTCTGTGTGGAGTTTGCATGTTCTCCCCGTGTTCCCCTGGGTAGCTAATGTTCTCTACCCTCACAAAAACATGCAACAGTCCTGGGCTCTACTGCCCCCTCTGGCCAACCGGGGCGCCAGATGGGGTGGGGAGGATCCGGCCGGAATAACGTGATCCTTCCACGCGCTACGTCCGGCCGGAGAAACCCCACCCTGTCTGGTGAAAAGAAGCGGCCTGCTCACTCCTCAGGATAAGAAGGAGACCTGAGCTCAGTGTAGGGCCCTCCCTGGGTTGGCAGAGGGAAGCAATGCCCAGGGCTGTCTAGGTATGAGCACTGGGTGATGAAATGGGTAAAAAATCGGGGATAAAAAAAAAATATATATATAAAAATCCTGGCAAGCAGCAGTTGTGGGTTGATATCATTTAATGTTTTTGCCATTTTGAACTTGCCTAGCCACTCTGTTTTTTGTTTGTTTGTTTTCATGAGTTGTCATACTTTAATTTCACATAATTTGGAATTGTGGATTATAATTGATTTACAATGAATCAGCTTACAATGGAATAAAACCAGAATGAATAAGGCTCTATTTAAACAGACTGCATTGAACTTATTTTCTGTCTTTTCTGCTTTGGGTTGATTTGTGCAGTCAGTGCAATAAAAATAAAGGGATTTGACTTTAATGAAATGACATCAAATTGAATTTTATTAGCTAATACACACTTATTTGACATCAATGAACACAGTATTGAGCTGAGTTCCTGAAAACCACCAACATTCAGTACGGGCTTAATTGATCAGCAAATATTGTGCTTTTTTTGTTGTTTTTTATTTTTTTTCCATTCTACAAAATGAAGACAGTTAAGAGGTAAAAAGCTGTCGGTCTGCTATTCTGCATTGGGAAAAAAAAATCATTTTTCTTTGTATCCAAGTTTTCCTTCTTTATTTCAAAGCTTTGCAGTTTTCTCTTGAATCTGTGAAGCTTTTTTTGCTATCTTCTGCAGCAGTTTGCAGCTGTGTTAATGCCTGTATGCAGTTTAAGAAGTTGGATGTCTCTGTGTATGAGCATGAGTGAATTACGTTTTCCAAGTACATCACATTTTCCAGTATTGGGTGGAGAGGATTGAGCAAGGGTTGAGCAGAGCTGCTCTGTAAGCAGATTTTTATTCTTTTTTTTTAATTCTATTATAAATATTTTAAACCTCAAATTAATTCTACTTTATGCCCTGAGTGGGGCAGGTAAGAAAACATTTAGAAGCTTTACTGGGTTCATTAAACCTTAACTGCCCTTATGTTCTTCATTTAATGTGTTCCTTTATAAAGACCATAGCAAGCTCCAGCTGATAAAGCATTTATGAAGAGGAAAGTTATTCGCAAACGGAACCTTATTCTTTATGTTGATTTCAGCTTTGGATACAGGATCTACCAGTCAGAGTAGATGTCTATTTTTACTAAACCTACCATAGTTTGGATTATACAAGAGGTTTTTAAACACTCAAGCGGAAGTCTGTATGTAACAAAATACATCAGATATTTTAAATGTCAACTAAAGCTCCTTCATTTAAATCTTACTGTACAGTAAAGGAATGGGTTCTGCTCAGAATCATAGTACCTGACAAGTTCAGAAGCATCACTGGTGAGATAGATTATCTTTAAATATGTGGTTCTTTTCTGTAATCTGGTGTAGTTTTACAGTATCTTGTTTTTATCTTGTCAGCATTTGCTATAAACAGGGTGACATATTGGATATCAATGTCAGTTTATGCATGTCTCATGTCCTCTCTGCAGGGGTGCGTCAAGGCTTTGTGTTAGGACTTTTTCTCTTTGTGATATTTAACATCTCATTGGGTTCAGCCAGTGCTATGTGGGCCAGACGTGTCCCAGAGTTCATGAAGTGGGAGAAACTAGGGTTTACCATGAGTTGTATGAGCCACATGTCATTCCATGAGGTAGTTTTGACAAGATCTAAATCACTGCCTTCCTGTTTTCACGACTGATTCTGAAACCTGAAGCTGTCTTCTCAGTACACATATGGACTTAACTGTTCTCTATGTGATTTATGTTTGAGGTTCAGATGATGAAACAGTATAGTAAGCGTATAGTAGACAGCAGCATCAAATTTACTGGAGATGACAAGAAAAACAACAAGCAGTCTTTTTTGGATTGTGATTTACACAGTTAGGATGGACTTCTCAACACTGAGGTTCACTGGAAACCTCCACACCAATATCTGATTTTTGTCATCACCTCCACCCAGAGCCGTCTGGGAGATTTGCGAGGCCCTGTGCGAAATGGCCGGGGGGGCCCTTTTTCGAAAAACCCAAACATTTTTGGGTTTGTCGGATCGGGTGTCTATATGCACAATTTTAAGTCTCCAATTATCAAAATACTGGATACCTTCCCCTGCCTCATCATCATCTCTTGCCTCGACGCAGGGCCCCACGGCTGCTTGAGACCCGGTCAGATTGGTGATTTTTCTAACAAATTTATCAAACGAGCCTTTCAGAGAGGCATTAAAGAGAGGCCCCCCCTTCTCCTCCCTTTTCTCTCTTTTGTCCATGTTGCAGCATCCTTTGCCGGACACCGGAACCTGCAGGTGGTCGTGGGTGGCTTGTAGCTTGCATTACGGAGCACAAGTCTTTCCCCGACCCTGCACCCCAACCTGGGACTTGCTGATTGGGCCGGAGCTTCGGGAGCTGCGTGCTGGCCTGCGGTCTCGACCCCTGGTCATCCCGTTGCTGGCCCCCCCTTCTCCTCCCTTTTCTCTCTTTTGTCCTGCAGGTGGTCGTGGGTGGCTTGTAGCTTGCATTACGGAGCACAAGTCTTTTCCTGACCCTGCACCCCAACCTGGGACTTGCTGATTGGGCCGGAGCTTCGGGAGCTGCGTGCTGGCCTGCGGTCCCCACCCCCGGTCATCCCGTTGCTGCTTCCACCTGCCTGCTGTGCTGTTGCCGTCCCTGACCCACCAGTCTGGCCCTCAGCAGGAGGGTCCCCCCTGATGAGCCTGGTCCTGCTCAAGGTTTCTTCCCTCCTAAAGGGGAGTTTTTCCTTGCCACTGTTTGGCTTAAGGTTTTTCTCCCACTAGGGGAGTTTTTACCTGCCATTTTTTATGTAATAACTGCTCGGGGGTCATGTTCTGGGTATGGGTCTCTGTAAAGCGTCTAGAGACAACTCTGTTGTATTAGACGCTATATAAATAAAATTGAATTGAATTGAATTAAACTCTTCCATTTTCTTTAGTTTTTTTCTTTTTTCATTCCCTGATGGAAATTTCCTGAATCTGTCTCGTTCTCTCGACATTGTGTGACAGTTTGTTCCAACTCCACCCGTCTGGATCAGAGCAGCTTGTGTCTGCGCTTGGTCTGGTCAGTTGTATTGAACAACAGACACGCGCATCATTGCACATATATTTATTGATATGCACAGACTAGTACACATTTAGGTCTGTAATGGAACGTGACTGTTGATATTTATAAGGGAAAAAACGAAAAAAAAAAAATCTATTTTTTTTTTCTTTTTTTCAAAAACGGCCCATAGCGCGATGCCCCGTGCGGCCGCACGGTTCGCACACCCCTTGCAGCGGCCCTGCCTCCACCATCATTCTCTTATGAGGACAGTCATGTCCACATCCCAGACAGTGAAGACAGATGCAGTCGAAAGTCTGATTTATTTAAAGATCTCATCAGCTACTTTGAATGCAGTAACCTGTACAACTGACTTTGTAGTAAGGTTTGAGTGATTGGAAGTGCAGTGGAATCTTATATTAATGTTTAAAGTTTCTCCGGCAGATACCGGTACTCTACAGGGTTGTTGATTCCAATGATGTACCTGAACTTTACCACCACCTACTGAAGAAGGCAGAAGGATGGACTCATTCACAGTATTACGTAAGTATGGTTCCATAGTTACTTCTGAGGTGATCAGAACTACTCACCTCCTCACACTCGAAGTCATCAGAGGGGATGCACTTATGACCTCCGTCCTGAAAACAAGAGCTTGTTGTGAGAAACACACACTCTCTGATTGAGAACAGGAAACTTTGTGACTCTCAGTCTGCCAGACTCTAACAAGACAACACTGCTACAATTCAATTCAATATTGACATTGACATCCCTCGTTAAATATAGCAGGAAATGAGAAAAAGCGTCATCTTTAAAAAAGGCTCACAGTCTTCACTATCACTGAAATGCAGAGCAGTAATGATGACAAAGATGCATGCATACGGCTTTACACACACTTATCTTCCATCAGCCTCTTTGTCAGTGCATCATTAGCATATCTCCTCCTGTAGCCTGGGTGGGAGAGCCAATCAGATCTTATCGCTCAACAAAAACTAATAAATTATTTTCTGGAGCTTGGAAATCTTCGAGAGTTGCTTCACACTGGATCATTATCATTCTCTCTGACGTTTACATGTTTCAAACCACAAACACAGCTTCATGTGCACATACACACTGTTATTTATAGTGATCATTAAACCATGCAGATGAATCATTATCGACTGCAGCAACCTCCTCTGCATCTCTGTTTCCTGCTAACTGGGTGCTCAAGGAAGCGATACCCTCCAGGCAATGTGCCGTGGCAGCTATGAGCTAATATACTGCATTCATTCGTCTGGAGTAAATGTTATCATCATCTTCACTGCTATGGGACCGCAGAGGTTTCATATTTACTGCAAACACTGAAATTCCTGGTATTCGGGAAGTGCTGACAGAAGGCCGGTTGAATTTGAACTTGCTGGAGAGCTGCAGGGTAAACTCTTGTTGTTACACTCAACTGAACCCCACAGGTGACACTAAACAGTATTATTGAAGTCAAGATTTGGATTGCTGCAGGTTTACAGGATGTTTATACCTGTAGGTGGAATTTTTTTATCTTTTTATTTCACAGCGGTACTGAAGGATGGTCAGGATTTTCCAAGGCAGACCACAAAAGAAATGAGTACCATACAAAAGAAACTTGAAAAAAAGCTGCCGTCACTGGAAAAAAAAAACATTAAATGTTTTAAATGGAACCTATTTGGTTATCCCTGGTTGAGATTGTAAGATAGTTAAAGGCAAGCTAAGGCATTCTACGCTTTATATCACAGAACCAGTTTAAGCGCATTGTGTTTGTCTGTTATCGTGAGATGAAGATCAGATCACATTTTATGATAAATTAATGCATTAACTCTAAAATTCCAAAAGGTGCACGTTCTTCTTTCTTGCCACCGTATTCAGAGGCTTATAGATGTATCATATTAGTTTATTAAATCACCTTGAGATTTTTTCAAGAATTATAATCAAGCCAGCATCCTTAGTTTCAGTGGGGAAAAAAGTTCCAGATTTAGGCAAGGCACGTTTATTTATATAGCACAATTCAACACAAGGTAATTCAAAGTGCTTTACATTGACATTAAAAGCGGCAGGACATAATTAGACAGTAAATAACAAATAAAATGAAATAAAATTATGAATAAAATGATAAGAAAAGAAGTAAAACATGTATGTGCATATGTGTGCATGTTCAATAAAATGTCTGACATGCAGGATTCTATAATTGTTGTTTTCAGTGTCTTACATAATAGAGGTCAATTCAAACTGGCCTTTAGCCTGAAAGCTCACACCTCTTCTCACACCTACATAATGGACAGGTTTACACATTTGCAGGATGATGCTAATGTGTGTGAAGGTGAGAAAGAGCGAAGCAAATAAAATTAGTTCTGCTCAGACCTCGTCTGTTGTGTCTGCTTATCCTGGCGAGGACACATCCTCGGCCTCTGATCAATTACATGATGCATTTAATGACTCATCTGCCACTGAAAGTTAACAGAACACAACTTCTTCTTTTAGTTGATATCCTCTTCGTGTTCAAAACATTTTTTTTCTTCTTTATTTAGATATAAAACAAAGTTGATGCTAATCGACCTGTTTCTTCTCCTTTTTTCCAAATGAGAATCGATAAGAGAATCGATAAAGAATCAAATTGTTAAACAGAATCGAAAATGGAATCGGAATCGGAAAAATCTCATCAATTCCCATCCCTAGTGGTCATACTCTCTTCAGAGAGTTTAGACTAAATAACACAAGGTAAATTATTCATTATAGGATAATGATAAGTAATCATGATATCATCATGATTACATGATGTAATCATGATTACATCATGATTACAATCATGATAAAGATCATGATAAGTAAGTAAGCCGTAAGAGTGAATGTGAGTGTGCCTGGTTGTCTGTGTATCTATGTGGCCCTGAGATCAACTGGATACCTGTCCAGAATGTAACCCCTGCCCCTCACCTGTAATGAGCTGGGATAAACTCCAGCAGACCCCTGTGACCCTGCAAAGGATAAAGCGGGTGTAGAAAATGGATAGATGGATGATATGATATGATATGATGATTGTTCTAACTTTAGAGGCAGAAGTATATATCACGTAAAATCATGTCATATATACTCAAATAAAAATGTTTCTGTTTCCTTTAAATAAATTAATAATAAATACATTAATAACATAACTAAATGAGCATTAAATCAGTTCAAATAATCTTTATTTATATAGCGCCACTTCTCAAGGCACTTCAACAATACAGTTTAACTAATTCCAAATTAGTCCTTCAACCAATTTTAGCTGAAGAAAGTTTCGAGCCATCCATGTCTTTATATCTTTATGGCATGCTTGCAGTCTGGCCAACTGGTTAGTTTACCATGGTTTATGTAGGTGTAACTGAATATCATCAGTATAGAAATGGAAATGTATGGTGTCTAATAATATCACCCACTGGAAGCAAATATAAGGTGAAAAGAATTGTTCAGGACTGGACTGAACCTTGTGGAACTCCGTAGTTAAGTCTGGTACTTGGAAGACTCTTCGAAGACTCATTCATTTACTGGCGTCTATCAAATAAAAATGATTTAAACCAGTCTAATGCAGTTAGTACTGCAACAATCAATCTAGTACTTAGCGCAACATAAATGTTAAACAGTGGGTTCTATTAGTTGTGTGTTGAATGTTTATTAGGGCCCGAGCACTTGCAGTGCGAAGGCCCTATTGTATCTGTAGGAATTCTTCTTCTTCTTCTTCTTATTGTTCTGACAAAAGGAAGGCCTTTTTGCCCCCCTAAACGTGCCCAAAAAGTCACCAAATTTTGCATGCAAGTCAGGCCTGGCGAAAAATTTGATATTTAATGGTTTACATTAATGGGCGTGGCGAAATGGCTCAACAGCGCCCCCTTGAAAACTTTGTGCCTCAAGCCCCACAATGCAGTTTGTCGTACATGCACGAAAATCGGTACACACCTGTATCATGGGACAACTTAAAGAAAAGTCTCTGGGTGTCATGTCGAGAAACCGAACAGGAAGTCGGCCATTTTGAATTAATCGTGTCATTTTGGCGAAATTTATGCCATTCCTTCGGCAGTTAATACAGCCCGAACCGTAACGTGCCCCCAAGTGTGTTATACATCAAAATGTGCGTCTCCATCCTCCGACACCACGCATTACTTTTCTCTTTCAAAAGCGTTACCGTGGCGACGCTAGACGCCGAAAAGCGCGCCCACCCTTCATCTGATTGGTTCAGACAGAAAAAACTTTGCGCCTCAAGCCCCACAATACGGTTTGACGTACATGAACGAAAATCGCTACACACCTGTATCATGTCGAAACTTAAAGAAAAGTCTCTTGGCGCCATGGCCGAAACCGAACAGGAAGTCGCCCATTTTGAACATTCTGAATTAATCGCCTAATTTTGGAGCAATATATGCCATTCCTTCGAGAATTAATACGGCCCGAACCGTATCGTGAACCCAGATGTGTTATACATCAAAATGTGCGTCTCCATCCTGCGACTACACGCATTACTTTTCTCTTTCAAAAGTGTTACCGTGGCGACGCTAGACGCCAACAAGCGCACCCCCCCTTCATCTGATTGGTCCATCTTTGATAGTTCCCCAAAAAGCACCAAATTTGGCACGCAAGCCAGGCCTGGCGGTAAATTTGATATTTCATGGTTTGCATTAATGGGCGTGGCAAAATGGTTCAACAGCGCCCCCCGGAAAACTTTGTGCCTCAAGCCCCACAATACGGTTTGACGTACATGCACGAAAATCGCTACACACCTGTATCATGGCACAACTTAAAGAAAAGTCTCTTGGAGCCACGGCCGAAACCGAACAGGAAGTCGGCCATTTTGAAATCTGATTGGTCCATATTTGATAGTTCTCCAAAAGTCACCAAATTTTGCATGCAAGACAGACTTGGCGATAAATTTGATATTTAATGGTTTGCATTAATGGGCGTGGCCTAACGGCTCAACAGCGCCCCCTAGAATACTTTTCTCTGCCATAACTTTTGAATGGTTTGACATAGGAAGTTGTGGGTGGTGTCATGGGACTCTGTAATGAGTCCTTAAGCTTCGTTGGCCTTAATTAGCCCCGCCCCTTCTTCTGATTGGTTGTCCCTTTTTTCTGCTATAACTTTTTAATGGTTTGACATAGGAAGTCGTGGGTGGTGTCATGGGACTCTGTAATGAGTTCTTAAGCTTTGTTGGCCTTAATTAGCCCCGCCCCTTCTTCTGATTGGTTGTCCCGATTTTCTGCTATATCTTTGGAATGGTTTGACATAGAGAGTCGTGGCTGGTGTCATCAGATTCTTTATGGAGTCCTTGACCTTCATTGGCCTGAATTAGCCCCGCCCCTTCTTCTGATTGGTTGTCCCTTTTTTCTGCTATAACTTTTTAATGGTTTGACATAGGAAGTCGTGGGTGGTGTCATGGGACTCTGTAATGAGTTCTTAAGCTTCGTTGGCCTTAATTAGCCCCGCCCCTTCTTCTGATTGGTTGTCCCGATTTTCTGCTATAACTTTGGAATGGTTTGACATAGAGAGTCGTGGGTGGTGTCATCAGATTCTGTATGGAGTCCTTGACCTTCATTGGCCTGAATTAGCCCCGCCCTTTCTTCTGATTGGTTGTCCCTTTTTTCTGCTATAACTTTTGAATGGTTTGACATAGGAAGTCGTGGGTGGTGTCATTTCTGATATGCTTATGGGGGGCGGTGGCCGTGAGTGCGAGGGCCCGTTCATCGCTGCTTGCAGCTTTAATTTGTAATTGCAATCATAGAGGTGCGATGCCTACTCTGAAGGTTTCAGTGAGTTATATTAATCTTGGGCTATTTGTCTGTAAACATGTGGCTAATTTAACTGTGATTAACATGGACGTACCTAAACTGCAGCATTTCAAAATTGAACATAACTGCATATAATATATATATATATATATATATATATATATATATTTTTTTTCAGGTTTAACTGTTGGTCATCGAAACTTGCCTATTTGACCACTGCAGTTATGTTTTGACCACTGCAGTTATGTTCAATTTTGAAATGCTGCAGTTTAGGTAGCCTACGTCCATACATTTTTTTTTGCGCACGCCATTTTCGGCTTTTGAGCGCACGTGCACTTTTAGTATGAATCCTACGCACTCTTTTATAAATGAGGCCCCTGGTTCTTCCCACCTCTGACCTCCCACATTGAGTATCACTCTGGAGCTTCTATTTTAACTGTTGCCTGGAAAACTGGTTGGGGCAAAAATCAGATTTTCTTTTTCTTCCCTTCCTTCTGCTCATGCACCCTCATAAAGAGTGCAGTCTTGGCGCGTGCCCTCTTCACCCATATCAAAAACCAACTCTTACTGCAGCCCTAATCACCATCTTACTATTCTTCTTCAGACAGTTAAAGTAATGAAGAAGAGGTTCTCGCTGCAGCTGCTTGTAGCAGAAACTCTATCACAACCACATCGAGCAGAAATTTTCTTTTTCACTGATAATATTAAAATATATGACATGGTTAGCTAGCGGATGAATCAGACCACAGCTAGACTGTCACGAAAGACCTTGGTGGCCAATATGTCTCGCCATTTCATCTGCAAAAGCCAGGACTCAGACCCACATACCCTGTATGAACGTCAGCTGGCTTTACGCACTAATCTTACTCCCCGCAAGTCCAAATTTATTTGCATCTTTCACTTGGCCCTGCATCAGGGCGATCAACGGGGAAACAACAAACAACAGTGGGTTTTCAGTAAGTCCCCTTAAGGCTTAAGCCAGTGCTTCTCAACCCTGGTCCTCGAGTACCACTGTCCTGCATGTTTTAGATGTTTTCCTGCACCAACACACCTGATTCTAATTAAAGGTCCTAATTAGCTTGTCACCAAGGTCTGCACAGTTCTGTTGATGACACAGGTACTTTTATCACGGTGTGCTGAAGCAGGGTAGCATCTAAAACATGCAGGACAGTGGTACTCGAGGACCAGGATTGAGAAACACTGGCTTAAGCTACTAGTAAAGCTGACTGGTAGATATTGTTTTTGCTGCAGTATAACTGTTAGGAGTCCTCCTCCTCTGGCTGGGAGAGCCAGCAGCACAGGTGCTGCTGATCTGCAATCAGCCCCAGCTGCCACTAATCACTAATCACCAGCCCAGGCACAAAAGGAGACCTGGACCTTCACTAAATGTTTCATCGTTCTGAACCCATGTGGTAACTAGTCTGGCTTTTCGGGAATTTACTCCAGCTTTTTGCAGCCCTCAAGTTTGAACTTTTTTTGCCGTGCTTGCTTTAATCCCTCTTTGTTTTTTGTCCCAAGGCTTTTTCCCCTTGTCTACGTTGCCTCCCTGGAAACCTCCTCGACGCCTCTGCTCCTCTCAACCATCTGGTGGATCTCTGTGACCCCCTGCCATCAACTCACGACTGACCCTTGTCTCCTGGACCCCCATTCATCTCTTCCCCGTTTCCTCTGCCTTCCCCTCCGGATCTCACCCTGAGTTAGTTTTCCCTCCCTGGACTGGTTAGTACACGCACACATAATTTAATAAAACACACACGCACACATAGTTATTTACACATCTCATTCAAATACAGACGCACCACATTCCCCCCATTTTAGTATCCCTAGGATAGTGTAGGGTTTTCCCTTTTACTTTAATAAACAGCCTTCTGGCTCTTTATTTAAATAGTTTGGTTTCCTGTCAGGTTTTGGGTCGGACCCAACAATAACGGCAAATACATCTAGCTTGAAGGATTTGGTGGCCATTTTCTTTTCAATTTTCAGAAAAATCTATACTTCATCTAGTATACCTAATACTCTAATCCAGGGGTGTCGGACTCCAGTCCTCGAGGGCCGGTATCCTGCAGGTTTTAGATGTTTCCCTGCTTCATTGCACCAGGATACAAGTGACTGTGTCATCAACAAAACTATCCAGATTTGATGACAAGCTGGTGACGATGATTAATTAGAATCAGGTGTGTTAAAGCAGTGAAACATCTAAAACATGCAGGACACCGGCCCTCTGTGGATTCGGTTTGACACCTGTGCTCTAATCCAGTGTTTCCCAACCCTGGTCCTCGAGGCATACTGTCCTGCATGTTTTAGATGTTTCCCTGCTTCAGCACACCGTGATACAAGTGGCTGTGTCTTCAACAGAAGTGTCAAGACCTTGATGACAAGCTAATTAGGACCATTAATTAGAATCAGGTGTGATCATGAAGGGAAACATCTAAAACAGGGGTCACCAACCCTGGTCCTCGAGGGCCGGTGTCCTGCATGTTTTAGATGTTTCCCTGCTTTAACACACCTGATTCTAATTAATCATCGTCATCAGCTTGTCATCCAGGGCTGCACAATTCTGTTAATGACACAGTCACTTGTATCATGGTGCACTGAAGCAGGGAAACATCTAAAACCTGCAGGGACACAGGCCCTCGAGGACCAGGGTTGTTGACCCCTGATCTAAAACATGCAGGACAGTGTGCCCTGAGGACCAGGGTTGGGAAACACTGCTGTAATCTATACGGTTTACAGTCACATTACAAGATCTATGCTCTGTCATCATCATGTTGAACCCACCCAGAGATTCTCTTCAAAGATGGACTGATTTGATTGGCTCCTTATAACTTTTGGGAATAGTTCATGAGCTCCAGTGAATGGTAGCTCCATGTACTTCCAAAGCAAACTTACATTTTCTTGCAGTACGTTTTAGATTTCTAGGCTAACAGTTGGTAGTAATTATACGTATTTTGTAAATAACACTAAATGTGCAATCCATGTGCAACAGCTGCAGAAATCGCAGTAACTTTCTTAGGGTACTTGGATCCAACATGCCTTCTGATGTGTCTTACTCACCAAGCTAGCTGTTGCTCTTAAAGGTAAAAGATCAGTTCTATGGAAGCAGTGGCCATGAACTCCTTCATTTTGCATCTATTGGTATGGACCTAAGATTCTTTTTTTTATGCACTTCTGTAAACTCAGAGTTGAAATTGCCACGGGTTGTCTGTTGGGGCCCTATCCACACTATCAATTAAATGGAATGACATTTTTGAAACTTTGTTTTTTCCTTCATCACCGTTTTCAGTGAAAAGACAGATTTGTGAATGATTTTTCATTCTGGTGTGGATGCTGCATTTCTTGAGGGGTTTCCACTATTTTTTCTGACACAATTTACCATCTGTCATGATGAGTAACCATAGCAACGACAAAAGTTGAGACCCCAAATAATTGAGATGAAGAGGAGACCTTATGGAAGTAGAGGAGGAGCAGAGAAAGATGAAATCATCTCTTCCCTCATAATGGGGATAATGAGATCTCTCACAAATAACATGCACAAGCTTGGAGTGCTGATGTAGACCCAGTAGTATTATGCGTTTCACAACCTCATCCCCACCAAAACAGTGACATGCTTCCCAAATAACAAACCCTGGATCACCAGTGATCTGAAAGACCTCTTCAACACAAAAGGGTGATCCACTGCAGTTTTTTTTGTCATCATAGGGTTGGAGTTGAAGACACAATCTTACACCTACCTTAAAAAACCTAGTCATCTGTGCGGTGTGAAGATCGTATCATTTGATTTCTCTAGTGGACTTCACGCAATTAAGCTTCAATTTCTGTTTAAGAACCTCCTGCAGACACAGATGGATCCCTCCACAATCACCTGTCTACAGTTTGTGAGAATAAATAATAAGAAGCACCACAGGGGACTGTACTCTCACCACTCTTCACTCTTCAATACTCTGAAATACTAAAATGACTCTGAAGTTGTGGCACTCATCAGTGATGGACAAGAGATTAAGTACAGAGAACTGGTTGGTTGCATGATGTGGGAGCAATCAACGCATCTGGAATGTGAACAAGACAAATGACATGATTGTGGATTTTAAGAGAGGCAGGATTAAATCAAATAGTTTTTCCATTATGGGAGAAGAAGTGGAGGTGTTGGAGGAGTATGCAACACATGCTGTTTAGAAAGAAAGGACAGAGCAGACTTTACTTCTTTGGAAAGCTTAGGTCCTTCAGTGTTTGAACCCAGATGTTTGAATATCTTCTATAAGTCTGATGTGGAGAGTTCAGTCACATCTGCAGTCATCTGCTGGGGAGCAGCATCAGAACCAGAGACTTAAACTTACTGTACAAACTGATCAAGGAGGCTGGTTCTTTTCTGGGGACTGTTCTGGAGCATCATGAACTTATTGGACAAAGAAGCATGCTTTCATAAGAGACTCAAATACTTGAATTAGTGCAACATAAAATGTCTCTTAGGGATTCATAAATCATAATTGAAAAAACCTGAATAGAATAGAACTTAATTAAAATAGTAATTTATCCTGATGTAGGCTATTCGCTCTCTGGGCTGACATTCACAGCCTTATGCTGAAAAAGCATAGTCTACCCTAACTCAAAACTTTGATTCATGTTGTTTTGTTGCCGAAACAAACATACACTAATCACCATCATCTAATAAAATACATTGGGTTGAATTAACTAGAAAATGGTCTTTTAAAGCCTCTGATGGTGCTGCATCAGCCCTAATATCTCTATGCATGACTTAAAAGTAAGGAATTATTAGATGAGAGCCTTGGGACCAAAAATCAAGTTTTTCTATTGTTACAAAAGAGTTGTATGACTGCAATAATCTCCCTTAGAGCTGCTTAATGTAAACAAAAAGCATACATGATCCTGAGTCACACGTACATGTGATCTAATTTCTAATAGTTGACTTGTTCGCTCATTTTCCAACATTTATGTACTCGTTTATCTCCTTTAGAAGAATTCTAGATGCTGCAGCAGTCAAATCCATTAGTCATACTCAAAGTGAGTGCAAGAAAACACTATTTATTCACCTGTCAGCTCACAGATTAGTGAATGATTCACTCATAAAACTCAACCTGAACAGAATAACCTGTTCACTTGTTGAAGTGGCATTTATATTACCAAAGAGAAATTAAGCCCCAGTGTGGAGCACCCTGCTGTCAATAACAAAGATGCAATTGTACTGGTGCCGAAAAAAGGAACACATTCATTTTTAAATGTTGAGGCTTTGAATCCCTCAATGATGCACGAGGCCTCAGCATCAGTCAGTGTTTTACCTTCATCGCAGTCAGAGTTTAGGAGATCATCCTGAAATTCCATACACGTCACGGCCAATGTCTACCAACCAACCACTAACTACGTAGTATGAAACGGTGTTTACCAACCAGAGACATCACGGACTAGTTTACTGCTTGTAGACCATGAAGACAAGGAAAGGGACCACTATCATTATGGCCCAAGCACTTACAGTGCGAAGGCCCTATTGTATCTGTTGGAATCTTTTTTCTCGTTTTTCTTCTCTCGAAATGAGGGCCTTTTTGCCCCCTTAAACGTGCCCCAAAAGTCACCAAATTTTGCACACAAGCCAGGCCTGGCGAAGAATTTGATATTTAATGGTTTGCATTAATGGGCATGGCCTAATGGCTCAACATCGCCCCCTAGAAAACTTAAAAGCCCCACAATACGGTTTGACGTACTGTACATGCACGGAAATCGCTACACACCTGTATCATGTCGCAACTTAAAGGGATTGTGACATGAAAAACACATTTTTCTTGATTTTTTGTGTTTTGTTGGGTGTCTTGACATCAATTACACCCAAAAAATGTGGGTGTATTGTGTGCTTTCTGGGATTTTCCGCACAATTATGCAAAAACGGCGCATCTGGTTGGGTGGCGGACCTATACGTATAGGTCCGCTAAATCACCGCCCCCTCCACCCAGCTCCCTGTCTCTTCTCCTCTCCAGCGCACCATAAAGGCTGATTTATGATTCCGCGTTACACCGACGCAGAGCCTACGGCGTAGGGTTATGCGGCGACGTGCACCGTACGCTGAACCCTACGGCGTAGGCTCTGCGTCGATTTAACGCGAAACCATAAATCAGGCTTAACACGGAGCTGTTTAGAGTCCCCTCTGTTCTCATCACCGGAGGACAACTGCTAAAAAGACCCGCGGCCACTGACTGGACTTAAGATAAGGGGACACTGCTGCTACGCATGCCTTTATTTTTGTGATTGTTTGCGGTCGACTGCTTCGCTGTGCTGCTTTTCCGTGCATGCTTCGCCTGTCGCTCCCGGCTTAACTCTCCGACGCCGCTGTTAGCGTATTGCTAGCGGGGAGCTGCGGTCCTCTGGTCATGGACTTCATCCCCGGGCTGTAGTCGCCCTGTCTGGGCTGTGTGTGTGGGTGTTTGTGGTTCAGTGTGTGCGCGTGTGTGTGGAGACGGCAGAAGTGTGTAGCAGTTGGATTGGAGGAGGTTGGGAGGAGGAGCGGGGCAATGATTGACAGGAAAAGGGGAAAATGACGCGTTTTTCACTGCGCAAAAAAACACCGTCATAAAAAGCCAGGCATGGAGTATTGGAGCGAAGTTTTTCTTGTTATACCTTTTTAGACACATTTGAGGGATATTGGCCAAGACTTTTAATAGTGTTAAAAGCATGTTAAAAATTATGTCACAATACCTTTTAAAGAAAAGTCTCTTGGCCCCATGGCCGAAACCGAACAGGAAGTCGGCCATTTTGAATTAATCATGTAATTTTGGCAAAATTTATGCCATTCCTTCGGCAGTTAATGTGGCCCGAACTGTAACGTGAGAGGTGTGTTATACATCAAAATGTGTGTCTCCATCCTGCGACGACGCACATTACTTTTCTCAAAAGCGTTACCGTGGCGAGGATAGACGTCAAAAAGCGCGCCCCCCTTCATCTGATTGGTCCGTATTTGATAGTTCCTACTTTCTGCCATAATTTTTGAACGGGTTGTGATAAAGACATGTGGGTGGTGTCATCGGATTCGGTATTGAGTACTTGACCTTCATTGGCCTGAATTAGCCTGGCCCCTTGTTCTGATTAGTCAATATTTGATAGTCCCTATTTTCTGCTATAACTTTTGAATGGTTTGATATAGAGAGTCGTGGGTGGTGTCGTCCGCTAAATGTCCAGGCCTGAAGACATCTACATGCAAGTCATACAAGCGCTTCCACTGCAGCACGCCTGAATGTGCACAAGGGTGCGAGGGCCCGTTCATCGCTGCTTGCAGCTGTAATTCATATTACAACTTATAAAACGGTGCGCCTAATGGTCCTCAAAATACGCTACCTTGTATATCCCATAATGCAAAGTGCCATGCTGGTGGACACGGTAACAGCCGTCAAGTGCCCGGTGTCTGCTTGTGCTGTAGCATAGCTGTTCGTGTCGTGGATTTCACAATGACAGGTGGACCAGTAACTAGTACATACTGTCTACCAATGTTCTCAGTCCTGGTCCTCAGGACTGTCCTGGATGCTTTAGATGTTGCTCGGCTCAAATACACCTGATTCAAATGACTGGATCATCATCGGCCTGTGATCAACGACCATTTCTCAATCTATGTTCTTGTGTGTACTTGTGTTCTTGCATTCCTCATCTGCAACTGAAGTTCTAATCCAGTTTTCAAACCCGCATGTGACCAAGAATAGACAAAATACCTGGATGTGTTCTCATTCTGCACATTTTATGAAGTATGCATCCAGTGGAAGCTTGTGTAGACTTGAGATGACAAATTATCCCAGAATGCATTTCACACCAACAAGCAAAAGTAATAGGAGAGGAGAAAATATAAAGCTATAACTTTATATTTAACAGAATTTAGTTTTAAGATGTTTTCATATGATAGTATAGTTATTATAACTTTATATTTGTGGTAGAGTTCTAAATATAATAGTCTATTTTTTCTTTTCACTTCTACCAAACTCTGGGATTGTTTCTCTGAATTTGACCCCGGAATCTTCTTTGAGAAATACTCCGAACATCATGGTAGCTGGATGCCATAGTAATGAAACCAAATGAAAGACCTCCATCAAGTGACACCAAAATTGTATTGAACAACAGCTGGAATTGTAGGTTTGTGGGATTATAGCAAATTTACATGATAAGTAAAACCTTATTAGCCCATTTATCACTCACCTCTCCCCCCAGACGCAAAACAAATATCCAAACTCACCTGCAGGTTGGCACAAGTGGAGAACATACAAGCGCTGTCCATGGGCTTGATGCCATTCCCGTGTAATGAGGGAGCGGGCTTGGACATTATGGGCGGCTGGGCGGGGAGTGGGAAGATGGACGGAGGCTCAGTTACAGGCATCCCCCCCTCAGAACCATAGCCAAATGACAGGATGGCGTTTTCTGAGAGAGGAGACAGAGAGGAATGCAAAGACAGCAGCACGGTGGTCAATACATGTGGACACGCAGGGTAATCCATCACTTCTTACGGTCACATCGCCTTGACAACGGAATTCCAGTTTGTTCACAGTAAAGCACTTGCTGTCTTTTCACTCATAATTGCACAATGTCTGTCTTTTTGGACTTTAACATTTGTGCATTTAGACAAGGGGTGGGCAATCCTGGACCTCGAGGGCCGGTGTCCCTGCAGGTTTTAGATGTTGCCTTGCTTCATTGCAACATGATACAAGTGACTGTGTCATTAACATAATTGTGCAGACCTTGATAACAAGCTGATGATGATGATTAATTAGAATCAGGTGTGTTAAAGCAGTGAAACCTCTAAAACGGGTGTCGGACTCCAGTCCTCCAGGGCCGGTGTCCCTGCAGGTTTTAGATGTTTCCCTGCTTCATTGCACCATGATACAAGTGATACATCAACAGAACTATCCAGACTTTGATGACAAGCTGGTGACGATGATTGATTAGAATCAGGTGTGTTAAAGCAGTGAAACATCTAAAACATGCAGGACACCGGCCCTTCTGGGATTCAGTTTGACACCTGTGCTCTAAAACATGCAGGACACAGGACCAGGATTGCCCACCCCTGATTTAGACTGTAGAAACATTTTTTTTTCTTCTTTTTAATATTTTTATCCTGGTTTTTTTCCCCCATTTTTATCACCCAGCTCTCCTACCTAAGTAACAGTACTGGGCATTTCCATCCTCTACCAACCCCGGGAGTTCCTGCACTGAGCTCAGGTCTCCTCCTTAACCTGAGGAGTGAGCAGCAGCATCTTTTCACCAGACAGGGTGGGGTTTCTCTGGCCGGACGTAGCCCGTGGAAGGATCACGTTATTCCGGCCGGATCCTCCCCACCGTGCCCCCCGTAGAAACATTTTAACAGACATTTGTGTATTTAAGTAAAAAAAAATGCCCAAATAAATGTATAAATATATTTAAGTCTCAAGCATGAATGTATGAATGAATAAAATAAAGTCAAATAAATTAGGAAACAACACTATGCGGGGATGGAAGTCTCATTAATTGAGACATAGAGTTAAAGATCAAATTTTCTGGTTTTACGTGCTGCTTCATTGAATTTGGGCACTAAAATGAACTGAAAAAACAAGTGGATGTGACACTGTCACAGTGAGGACACTGATAGATGCTAAGATGGGAAGAAGGAATGATGTCTCCAACACAAAATGGAAAATAACATTGTTTTCTCGTCCAAAACTAGGCATTTTTAGCCTTCGTCATTTGCAACACTATCAAATGATATTCCCTGGTGACTCCTTGTTTTCACGGTATTCCATCACCCAAGCTAAACAGATGAAGTTATTCCAGTCAGAAACAACCTCTTGGTGCTAGGAGATATTTCAGGTGATTTCCGCGAACTACTTTTATTATGGGCATGCCAAGTAATGGCATACATACAAATACAAAAAGCCAAATTCAAATTCACATAGATGGAATACAAATAGAAAGAGTTAAAAAGATAAAATTCCTGGGTGTGATCATAGAAGAAAAAATTAGCTGGAAGCAACACATCAAACATGTTCAAAACAAACTGTCAAAAAGTATTTCATTATTAGCAAAGGCAAAACATTTCTTGAACTATAAATCACTACTCATCCTCTATAACTCATTGATCCTACCCTATTTAAATGACTGTTGGGAGGTTTGGGGGAACACATACAGAAGCTCACTTCACTCCTTGTGCATATTACAGAAAAGAGCTGTGAGAATAATATACAATGCAGGTTACCGGGACCACACAAATGAATTATTTTTACAAATCTAAATTACTAAAATTTCTAGATCTAGTCAATTACAATACAGCAACATTAATGTTTAGAGCCAAGAATAATTTATTACCAGGACATATACAGGGGATATTCTTTGAAAGGGAGGGAGGTTATAACCTCAGGGGCCAACTTAATTTCAAAGTTATCAATAGACGCACAACACTGAAGAGCTTCTGTATGTCTACCTATGGTGTAAAACTTTGGAACAGCCTGAGCATAGATCTAAAACAAAGTCAAAACGTATCACAATTTAAAAAAGATATAAAGAAACTTCTTTCTCAAAATACAGTGGCGAATAAAAATGTAGATATATATAGATGTATTTAATATGTGTAGATATATAGATTCATATTATGGAAACATGTTATATATATGTATGTATATGGACATATAGTGATATATTATACATACAGTATTTATGTATGGGTATATCTTTGTTAATATATATGGATATATAGTTATATGTAGATATGTTGGTAAATGGATGTATATTCATGTTGATATATAGACTTATATTGTGTTTTTTTTGTGTTCTATAAGTAAGCTTATTGATTCTCTTGCTATTTGAAAAAATGAATATAAGATTTAGGGGTAGGACCTGATAAGTATATACTTCAATCCTACTCCCTTTAGAATATGCTGGTGAATCTGCAAGGTCTGCCTTGTCTTTTGTTTACAGACATGTATGTATGTGTGTATGTATGTATGTATGTATGTATGTATGTATGTATGTATGTATGTATATATATATTTGTACTTTATTTTTTAAAACTTTTTAATATTGTTCTTCTTTAATTTGCATATTCGAAATAAAGCTCAATAATAATAATAATACAGAGTCATGGGTGGTGTCATGGGACTCGGTTTTGACTCCTTCACCTTCATTGGCCTGAATTAGCCCCGCCCCTTCTTCTGATTGGTCGATATTTGATAGATCCTATTTTCTGCCATAACTTTAATGGTTTTATATAGAGAGTCGTGGGTGGTGTCATTTGCTAAATGTCCAGGCCTGAAGAATCTACATCAAGTCACATTCCACTGCAGCCTGAACATGCACAAGGGTGCGAGGGCCCGTTCATCGCTGCTTGCAACTTTAATTTTACATTATGTCTAAAACACCTGCTCTGTCATTTGGAGTCTCACAGGCCTCTATTTTGGATCCAATATCATTGTTGTATTTAATTCTATATTGTTAGATTATTCATTGGTTTAAGAATGTGTTCAATAATTTTTATGCTTTTATAATGACATTCAACTTTACTGTTTTAATGGTTCAGAGTTTCACCATTTGTCAGTGCTGTTAGAGGTCTTGCAAACCACTAACACCTGGCTGAACAATCACTGTATTTAAATAAATGCAGACAAGAGTTAAACTTTGATCATTGCACCAGATAAAAAGATCCCTTTGGTCAAACAGACTTTGCTTCTCTGGTTTCTCCTGTGCTGCTGTAATTGATCAGTCTATGGTTCTTGATCGTCACTCTCGAAAATTAGTAAAGAAGGGTTTTTATCACTTGAGGAACATCTCGAAGGAACTTCTGACAATTTTAAGAGCACTTACTCGCTTGTTACAATATAAGCTTAAGGTTGAATTTGCAGAGGCAGGAGCTGACGTGGATAAAAATGACTTCATATATCTACAAATCTCTCATTTTACACTCCACCTTCAGGAGTTTCAGTGCCTCACTATCACATCATGGGGTAGAAATACCTACATGACATCTCATCTCCCCTGGACAGCAAAGATTTTCAAGGTCTGAAATGTCTTACTGACTAACGTGCCATTTTTGCTATTTTTGCCTGAAACCCGCACAGAGCCTGGCAGCCCAACTGTTTCAGCTCATGTTCACTCTGCAAAGTTTACTTCCATCTGAATAATAGATCCCGGTCACCTATTTTGGACATCTTTGTTTTAGTGTATTGTTGTTACTGAAAATACTAATGTCTCTGCTCTCTTTTACAAAACATTTCAGTAAAGACATCTGCCAGAATTAGAAAATATGAATGCAAAGACCAGAAACTCTTCAAAACAGTAGCTCAACACGCTTTAACATTTGTCTGGAAGCTGGTGAGCATCTGAATATAGCGTTAGGGGTTTTTACAGCGTGAGTGGATTCTGAGCTGTGACCGTTCAGCAACGTATCCGCCTGTCGAGTTGAGATGCTTGTGTACAGAATGGAACGTGATGCACACGCATGTGTTTGGTGAAATTATTGGTGAATAGCGTCCTCTGAGGCCACTGGTTCATGTCATTTAACTTTCTAGACTTGCTCTTAAATCAGATCACATCTCTAAACAGCATTTCTTTTTGGACAATGTTTTCAATAATTTCCAGTAAGAACCTACAAAACACATTCACTTTTATTCACTTTCACATTCATTTATCTAATCCGAGATTGTGTAGACGATACTTCAGTCTCTCTCCAAGAAAAAGCCATCATCCTTCCGGCTTTGCATCCATTTGTAATACAAACATTAGAGACAAATGCCACTTCTTCTGATCTTGCAGTTCTGTTTTAGGACTAAGTGAAACAATCCCTTAAATGAACAAATACGGTGAGACATGAGCGGTGACGGTGCGTCCATCAGAGTGGCTTGCGATGGTGTATGAGGAGGGGTGGGGGTTGTAAGCCTCATTGGGGTCATCAGGTGGGCACCCTCTTTCCCCGGTGTTTCGATGATAGGCCCACAACACCTCCAGAGGGCTCATCGGCAACACCTGGCATCCCAGGTGTGCCCCCCTCTGCTTTCAACCCCCTGTGTCAATACTTTGGGGCCCAGGAGGAGTCTCGCCTCTTCACCCAGAGCCACCGACTTGCTTCTTCTGCTGCACCTGAGAGGGCTTTTATGGTCTGGCGTTGGGCTTGGCCTCGAATCCCCAAGTCCTTACGCAGCCTGATGGTAGACTTGCCCAAGAAGCCTCTGCAGCCAACTTCCACTGGGCAAACCTTGACTTTCCAACCGCGTTGCTCTGCATCAGCTGCGAGCTCGCTGTACTTAAGACTCTTGCGTTCGAAGGCCTCCTCAACAGCAGCCTCCCAGGGAACAGTGAGCTCTATAATATAGACCGTGTGAAGGGAGGAGGACCAGAGCACTCCACTTGTTTAAACAATGGACCATCCTTTGTGGTTACGTACATACGCCGGTTTATGGCGTCCTCAGCTCCAAGGTTGAGCAGCTCGTGCATTTCCTCGTCTCCCCAGTTACTCATCTTGCTAAAATATGGCGCTTATCCACTAGTACCTACTCAGCGCGCCCCGACTCGGGATGCCTCGTCACGCCTCGTCACGCCTCCACCCGCTTTGTCCTCGTTTGTTTTTCCACAGGTGAGAAGTGGGCGGGTTGGGGTGAAGCTGCTGTGACATACTCGATTGCGCAACCCCTTTGTTTGTGTCGGCGCTGATGAGAAATAAGCTGGAGCCGCGAGCGGCTGAGAAAAAAACAGAGCGCCTGGTGGATCTGGTCGTTCATTATCGCCCGTCTACATCCCTTTTTAATTCTCTCCTCAGCCACCAGGTTTATGAACATCTGCACCTCAGAGTTGGATCACCAAACAGACATTTGCACTGTATAATAAAGTCGCCGCGAGTCGTTCTCGCGCTGACTCCCCGCTTTCTGATTCAAACGTCTGACGGCCCCGCCCCCGACCAATCAGTGGCGTGTAGAGTGATGACGAAGATACAGGGATGACTCAGCACGCTTAGAACCTCAGCACAATAGGTACAGAAAAAGTACCTACTCGGCACGCCTCCACCCGCCTCGGCCCGTAGTGGAGAAGCGCAAGACGGGGGCGTGGCGAGTAGAAGCCCGCAGAGTAGCTACTAGTCGAAAAGGGCCAAAAGATCTTACCTGTGATGTCCTGCTGCTGTTAATCTCATCAACTGTTTCCTTGTTGTATGACATTATTATAATACATTTAAAAAGAAAAACAACTTCCCTGGTGGGTTGTACAAACCCCTCCCACGACCCGCCTTCCTGCGTTCTGTGTACATTAAACCTGACCCGGTTAAGTGTACCATGTACCTGCATCAGTCAATGTAAGACAGGTGACGCGCTACATCCACGTGTTCAACGCAGGGTATCCACTAATGTAAAACGGGCTTGATTGCTACCTAAAAGTATCGACAGAAATGTTACCAGTTCAAATCTGATTCTTAAAAAACTATGCTGTTCAAAGTCTAAATCTCCTAAATGTTTGTCTTTTTATCATGATCTGCAGCAGTGAAGTCTTTTCTTCAGTCACAACATCTGAAGCAAGGAACAAGCTCTGTACAATGCTGCACCCTCTGCTCTGTGACACCGGACAGCAGGGAGACGGAGACAAGGTGACACATCAGTCTGGTCTGTACACGAATTAACTTTTCTAGATATGAATTGCTCAGTGCAAAGTTGATAAAATCTTCAAGGGCAGACAAATGTTTGCTCACATCCCTTTAAACTTGAAAATGTGCAAAAATATATTTGTTTAAAAAAGCAAAGTTTAATATCTCATGATGACAAAGCATGTGTGGAGGACAGAGATGATAACAATGTCTCCTCTAGGTGATGCCAGCAATTAAATTTGATTTAATTAAAAATACGTTATTAATCCCTGAGGGAAAATTAATTAACAATGTATACAAATCTACTATAAGAGCAATAAAACCCTCGAAAGGAAGAAAAGGACCAGAAACACAGACTGTTCACAACACTTCAGCTTATAGGAAACTGCTTTCAACCCTCACGATTTTAAAGCCATGCCTTTTGACACTTTTTTAAGTGTTTGACGATTAAATGTTTATGTCCGAAATAATAATCACCCACAATGTTAAGCAATTTCAGCAAATGTCCTAAAAATAGATAAAATATCCCAATTAAAGTTTAGAAAGAATGATTTACTTCTTTATTCATACACTGAGCAAAACTTTCTAATGTATATATTTGAGTGGCAAAAACATGGTAAATTCTAGGCATTGTAGTTCATCTGAGGTCAAAATTATAAGCACTTGTTTTCAGACAAAGGACTTCCACTCAAGTGTGAGTGTTTTATGTAACGCTCAGAGGCCAGATGCATAAAACCCTCCTGCAGTCATCCCTTAATATGTTAGCAGTCATGAAATGGATAAACCTTGTATCCTTTCAACAGATTCCTGAAAAGGCTTCTGAAATCAGATGGATTCCCCATGGATTGCAGAGGAAATACTCGCTATCCTGATAGATCCGACCCACATCTGGAAAGATGTAGGGTCTGAAAACAATCCTTATCAAACTGCCTTTGCGTGGAGTTGGTTTGCGCTGCGACAAATCAGAGCAACAATGATGAACAATAACAACAACTAAAGAGTGTGTTGAGTAGAAGAGAAAATCAAATAGCCTCTAGCAAAACATCAAATCCATCTACCCTGCACAGGAATAATTTGAGTGAATCTTTACTGTCGATGCAAACACTGATTTAAATATTTTTTTGATAATCCTCAGCTATAGTCATCTCTACACTATGTATGTTCATCTACCCTAATTTCAGAAGTCACAACTGAAACAACTTCTTTTTTTTTTTGCACGCATATTAATGATTGATACCATGCCGGTAGAAACCAAAGGCATATATATGTGCATTATTACTATATTTTATATACATATATATACGCATACATATGCATACACATACATAAATATACACATACAAACCCAGTGATTTTTTTTATTTATTTTTTTTTTTGGGGGGGGGGGGGGGGGGGCGACGATATCCACTGCCAATCCTGGAAGCAGGAACACACGGAGACACATATCAAGCACTGGAAATCTGCAACAAAAAAACCACAAACAAAACACAAAACCGACACGGAGCTGACCAAAACTCGAACAGCAATCGACCCAAATCTTGAGATCTGATCACAGTCTGAGCTAAGCTACCACTACCTAACCCCAAAAACTACGGAGCAAGCATGCAGGTTAACAAGTGTGTGTGTGTGTGTGTGTGTGTGTGTGTGTGTGTGTGTGTGTGTGTGTGTGTGTGCGTGTGCGTGTGCGCGCGCGCGCGCGTGCGTGCGTGCGTGCGTGTACATGTCTTTGTGGCTATGTGTGTATGTATATGTTTGTGTGGCTGTGTATGTGTGTGTAGCTCCACCTGAAGTGTATCTATAGTGTGGGAGGGGGGGGAGCAACCCCGCCACCCGCGAGACCAGAGGCCGACAAGGAAGAACCCGGAAACCAGCCCACCAGCAACCCCACAGAGGGGAGAAGTATGATGGAGGCAACCCACCGCCAGCGAGCCCTCCCCAGCATAGCCGGCCAACTGAAACAACTTCTGAAATAAAGCCTGATAGAGGTGAAAAGAGTATTGTCGGAGCTCCAACCCAGCTCCACTGGCACCATCCTCTGTTAGGATAGGACCAATCACGTGGCCTTCGCTGAGCACTTGACAAACACCCCCATTTAAGATCTTGGTAGAATTGGATGACATTGGTATATGTAAAGGTAGCAAGTTAACGGTTGGTTAGTTGTTCCGTTAGTCTACCTGAAGGAATACAAGCCAACTTGAAAGATGGATCGACCGGAGGAGATAGCTTCTGCCAGAGCAAAATGTGAACAAGCTATCAATGTTCAAAAGTTGGCCATCCTCTGTGTGGCAGGGTGGAGAGGTTGATGGGACACACGCACCTGTGTCCCATCCGCCTGGGTGGCTGCCGCGCCTCCACCCTGCCTGCCTTATAAGGCAGAGCTGGACAGCAGCAAGGGGTCCCTGGTATGCTGATGTCCTTGTGCACGTGTTGGCCATGATTTGGGTGAAATAAAAAGGGTCTGCACTAAACTCCGTGTCCTCTCCATCCTGTCGGTTGGGCGCCAGTGTAGCACGGCGAGTGCCACGGGGCACTCGCCAAACCAGAATATTTTTTTGAGGTGAAGGATTCTGTTTTACTAGTCAGGAGGATACAATGTGGTCCTATATGCTGAATGATCGTTAAGTTAATTTCTCCTTTCGTCCATCTTTCACATTTAATAAAAACAATACATTTCCTCATTATTCTCTTACCAGGACTACTTCTTATTTAGTTGCAGTCTTGTTTTCATCATGAAAAAGGGTAATTGAAATATATTTATCATCTTAATTTTTCATTATAACACACAACGCACAGGCAGCAGGGAATTAGTGCGTTAGGTAGCAGTGCTGCGTGTGAAAATGCGCTGATAGTGATTGGTGATCGATTTGGTTTCAGAACCGCGGTGGTGGACAGCTCCTCCAAAGAGCTTCTAAAAGAGCGAAACTAGAGAACGGTGTTAAGAAGTCATCTGGGAAACACCTGTATCTTAGGGTCCTCTCTTAGTTGAAACCTTCTTTGAACCTCTCTTAAATCCTTAAGAGAGCTCGGATCTGGGAAACCCGGCCCTTATCAATAAAAAAAAACTAACGACAATTTGGGAGGGTCTTTAAAAACAGGACGAGTAGAATCCACATCAACCTCTCCATGAATAAGTTTCACCTTGGGAGTAACCGCCTGTCAAAAGCAACAGGCGAAGACTTCGAGGGAGGCCCAGCAGAGCCTGGCACAACCTGGAAAAAAGGAACCCTCAAACACCGGCCAACTTCCTTAAGCTTAAGAATATCAGATTGCCGCTGCTGCAACATAGTTGACTTCTACAAGGATACAAAGAAGGAAAATAAGAGTTTCAGTCTGGCGAAAAGGTCGGACGGATGAAAATGCTGTGTCTCAGTTTGTTCCGGAGATGTCAGCATTTTCCATAATCCTCTGAAAGAACTAAAATTGTCAACCTGTGTGGCTGATGTTTATGCAATACAATCCGAGACAACTTCTACCCACGACTGACCGTTTGTACTACACACAGCCACAATCTGTAAATACTAGACTATAGACTGAAAAGTCCCTTAGCATGTGGCTAAATGTTCCATGGTTTAAGACAACATTACATTAACCTTTTACCTTGGGCTAAGCTTGATATTCAACCTGACACTGGCGAGCAATGTCATTAAAATCTGTGGAAGTACTAGAGCCATAGAGAACAGTAAGTGTTCAGCATAAATGACTGACAATCGTAAGAGTTGTTGCTGCAGAGTGTGAGGATGCTAGGTGCAGCAATGTCCACAAACTACATGTTTACTCAGATAAACAGGTAAATATATTAAACATCTGGATAATCTTGGACACGCTGCTTCACTGTCAAATCAGTACGTGGTTCATCTGATATCCGCGCTGCTGTCAACCAATCAGTGTCCAGCTTATTTAATTATTAATGAACACATCAAACAGCATTAGGGTAAACGGCGGGTAGACATTTTTTTTGGGGACTAAACAACATTACACACCCTATTTAGAGACCTCAGACACCTAATTAGAACTGAATTAGTTTGACACCTTTGAGGGTAATTATGTTTTGTTTGGTCTTTATTCACAAATAAGGAATCAAGTAGTCATGAAAGGTAAAGTAGTTAAAATAACAACTAGCTAAATACGGTCATTTCTTCTGTAAAGATGGACATTTTAACATGAAGGTCAACAGAATGGACTCAGTTTTGGATGCTGCCCCGAGTGGTCAGTTGCAGAACTTCAAGTTTTAGAGCTTCAGCACTGAAGACAGACTGGCAAGCTGGATGTGAACCTTCAGTATTTATTATGGGTTTAAGTGTTTGCCACATGTAACGCTAATGACCATTTTTCTCTGCAAAAAAAAGTTCATTTTTTTTGTACTGTACGCTGCTGTAGAAACTTTCCCCTGGAAAAAAGAAGCCTTATACTAACTTTCTCCAGATGTGTTGTCATGATCTCTGGAATCGGAGGCACCTGTGATCAGCCTTCATGCAGTGGAGACATGTATCCTGATCCAGTAAACTCCACTTATGGCCTGCTTTTTTTATCTTGTATTGGAGCTGAATAATAACAGATGGACAATCATTGAAACCGTGTGTGTATGTATATATATATATATATATATATATATATATATATATATATATATATATATTTATAGTTTACTGTGGTGTTTCTCTGATAATGAACACGCGTGTTCAAACTGAGCATGTATTTCATAGGACGTGCAGAGGTGATGTTGTGGCCAGGTCCGTCTTATTTAAAGAAAGCATCTTGGGATCGTGGAAGTCTCATCTCACACACTGTTCTTCCTCTACCTGACCTTATCACTCCTGCTCACAGTCTCTATTTTTTTCTCTTCTTGTAAGTAACTAAGCAATTTTTTTTTTCTGAAAGTAAAGTGAGGAGATTTTACAAATACTATCAGCCCATTTAAACAAATATTTCATGATTTAAAAAATAATGACAACATTGGCCGTGTTTCCCAGATCCGACCTCTCTTAAGGACTTAAGAGAGGTTCAAAGAAGGTTTGAACTAAGAGAGAACCCTAAGATACGGGTGTTTCCCAGATGACTTCTTAACACCGTTCTTTAGTTTCGCTCTTTCAGAAGCTCTTTGGAGCAGCTGTCCGGTTCTGAAACCAAATCAATCGATGCCAGGCAAATCGATCACCGATCACTATCAGCGCATTTTCACACGCAGCACTGCTGCCTAACGCACTAATTCCCTGCTGCCTGTGCGTTATAATGAAAAATTAAGATGATAAATATAATTCAATGTCCCTTTTTCATCAAAACGGTGCGTTACTCCGTTATTTCTGGCTACAGTGAGGCTTTTTTTCCCCACACGCAGAGACCGGGAGGAAATGTGGTGGGCGTGTGTGTGCGTTCAAAAACATGAGCCAAGAGAAGGCGAGTTTCGCAAATCGCAACGTGGAATTACAGCAATCCCTGGTTTTTCGCAGGGGTTATGTTCCAAAAAGAACCCGTGATAAGTGAAATTCTTTTTACAATTATAGAAGGCTTCTAATTGCGGAGATCAGCACCGCCTCGCACGTATTCCTCCTCTTCTGAATGATGCTGCATCCCGACTCGCGCTGTATACAGCGCGAGTCGGCAGGTGTGTTTTTTCAAGAGAAGAAAATAGTTATGGGTCGTTGTCTTCGCTCTTTTTTCTTCTGGGCAAAAAGATTCTTTAATATAAACCGACACCATTGATTATATTTGAGACTGTAATGAACGATTCATCAAAGGATCCTGTTCTTCAGCTGCTGCTTCCCTGTCATCACATAGGTGTAGGTGCGCTCGGGCTCGGGCTCGGGCTCGGGCTCGGCGCAGGAGGATCGGTGTCCCGGCTGCCTGGACAGCCCGGTCCGACAGCACGTCCAGGAGATTGAAGTGCTGACGCACGAATGCGTTCATATAAACAGTTCTGCTTCGCGCACGGTGACGCGGTTGATTTGCAGAGAGAACATGCTGTAAAGCAGCCAAATTATCAAATAAATGATATTCATGATGATCATTTTATTTGTGCGTAATGCATAAAGCATATACAGGAACACACTTGTTATTCCTTATTTTTCTTTTTTTTTCCCCTTTGCTGTCACCAATAAATGCTAAACAATACAAATTTAAAGTATAAAATAGATCAAAATTTGTGCGGGGTGCATTGTTTTAATATCTCATTACTTGGTGTGATATTGATTTGCCTGACGCGGCTGGATCTGTGAGTCACTAAGTTGTTCACTAAGATGGTTGTAAAGACTGGGTCAGCAGCATCTTTCATTTCCTTCTTAATGAAAGAGATACTTAAGCTAAGAGCGACTCTGGGAAACGCGATTTTCTTTCACAGGCTCCTTAAGAAGGTTTGAAAGAAGTCTTTCGCTGTTAAGAACTACTTAACTGATCTGGGAAACCCGGCCATTAACTGTATTTCAGGGTCGGCGTCATGGGGGGTCATCCGCGGGCCATGCCCCCCCAAATGAGTTATTGTGCCCCCCTCCACTCGCCCACAAGCAGGCCAAGCCTTTGTGCCAAACTTTGTATTTTATTGATTACTTATCTTATTGAACGTGAAATCATCCTTCGTAAATTACATTTAATTAAAACCCGTGCTTATTAATCACAAAACACAGGTTAAACATCATGACCAAATCCGCTCCGACCCCGTGTGTCTGTGATCAGCGCAGACAGACTGCAGTTTCGCCTGAATTATGGTTCCGCGTTAAATCGACGGCGTAGCCGACGGCGTAGGGTCGCGGTGCGGTGTGCGTCGCCGCGTACCCTACGCTGTCGGTTCTGCGTTGGTGTGACGCGGAACCATAAATCAGCCAATCAGGGAGCAAGGGGTTGGGGAGCTGGGTTGATGTTGGGGAGCTGGGTTGATGTTGATCTGCGGACAAAACTCGTTAAGGAGCATCAAACTCACTCTTATCTACGCGGAAATAACGCTAAAATATAAAGAAGGCTTCCCAAAGTGTGATCTATGGTGAAATAGGAAAATTAAGATGTGTAACTCTTCTAAAGGTGAGACATGCATTTAATTGACTTCATGGCGCCAGCCTTGGCGTTTATTATTACGCAAATGTGGAATGTTTGGGTCAGTCTAATTTCGTCAAATTAAATTTGGAGATTCACCGTTCACAGTTTTATGTGTATGCGTTGTATGAGAGAGAGATGGAGAGGGCGAGGGAGGGAGAGACGTGGCCTGTACGTCGTTGTTTTTTGTTTTTTTGCAGTTTGAGTGCACAATACACTTGTGTGTGTGTGTATTAAAAATAGATTTTGCAGTATGTTGTGTAATTGAAACTGGTTTGCTGTGATCGTTGATGGCAAACTCATATTAAGCATTTACATCATATTGCGTTCTTGAACGGCAGTTTGTGCCCCCCCGCTGGTTATTATGTGCCCCCCAATTAGATCTGTTCTGCCGCCGACTCTGCTGTATTTTACTCTAGAATCAGTCGGTATTATAGTATCAATACTTTTTTTTTTTTTAGCCCAAAATTCAGGAGGACTTCTGGATCTTTCCTCCTTCTAGAACTGTTTCATCTCAGGCACATTTGTCGGATGTAAGTGGACGTAGGTGTGAAGGGATCTCTGGAGATCATTCCACAGCATCTCTATGAGATTCAGGTCTGGACCACTGCAGAAGGAGAATTTTCTATTTTTTAAGTCATCTTGTGGGGGATTAACTTCCATGTTTAGGCTCATTATTCTGCTTTCTCACAAAACATAAACTGTGCAAAAGGCTCAAGGAGCTTAGCTGCTACACCCCACTCTCCCCCTCCCCTTGCATATGGCCTGCTCTCTCTCTCCTACCTGTGCTCGCCCTTTGCCCTCAACAAGTGTGGGCTTGTCCGCTCTCTTCACTCGCCTCTGCTGTATTTCAGGAGAAGCAGCAGACAGACTGAAACAGTTACTTTACAGTTAAAGGAGGCGTCTGTAAGAAATGGCCAAAACTGGTACTGCAGTCACTTTCCAAATATTGTTGAGCGGCGTGTACCCTCCCCCTCCTCCCCCGACCAGAGGTTGCCAGGTCGGCTGCAGAATGCAGCAGGAACGTAGGCTGCCATGGCTGCCATAATTAGAGCCGAGCTGGCAACCCGGATGCCGAAACAATACTGACCCGGTGATTGGGAGATAGGTGGAGGGTGGAGCTTCAGAAACAATACTGACTTGGTGATTGGGAGATAGGTGGAGGGTGGAGCTTCAGAAACAATACTGACTTGGTGATTGGGAGATAGGTGAAGGGTGGAGCTTCAGAAACAATACTGACTTGGTGATTGGGAGATAGGTGGAGGGTGGAGCTTCAGAAACAATACTGACTTGGTGATTGGGAGATAGGTGGAGGGTGGAGCTTCAGAAACAATACTGACTTGGTGATTGGGAGATAGGTGGAGGGTGGAGCTTCAGAAACAATACTGACTTGGTGATTGGGAGATAGGTGGAGGGTGGAGCTTCAGAAACAATACTGACTTGGTGATTGGGAGATAGGTGGAGGGTGGAGCTTCAGAAACAATACTGACTTGGTGATTGGGAGATAGGTGGAGGGTGGAGCTTCAGAAACAATACTGACTTGGTGATTGGGAGATAGGTGGAGGGTGGAGCTTCAGAAACAATACTGACTTGGTGATTGGGAGATAGGTGGAGGGTGGAGCTTCAGGCCAAAACAAAAAATGACAACATAAACATCAGTTGAGGGCTGCAACTCCTCTTTTTAAACTGGAATATCCTGGCTTGAGTGCTGTTGTCAGTGACATAAGTATTTGAAATGAACATGATTTTTAAATGTCTATTGACATATCGGGGTCATTTTATGATTCGTTTTATTATTGCTCTTACATACAGCTCCTTTAAGCATCTAGTTGAGACCATAGATGGTGCTGAGTATTCTCCCCTTTTCAGCAAGTTAATTCAAAGAAGCTCGGAACCACACCTCAAATTTTATTCCATTATTTAGACCTCAGGGCGGAAAATGACTGACTCCTGTTATCTTTCTTTGAAGTCATTCTTCTGTGTATTCACTCAGTTCTTACTCTAGCACAACATATTCTATTACTTTTATTTTGTCAGCTAAAGTCATATTTGCAACTTAAATAAAGATCAGATCACATTTTATGACAAATTAATGCAGAAAATCTGTTAATTCGGACAGGCTCCATATACCACTTCTTACCATGACTGGAAATTTAATTTTAGTTGAAAGAACTGATCAATAAAGACTTAACTAATCCATCAGATTTTCAGAGTAACTTGAAAAATAAGCAGATTATTGATAAATAATGGTAGTGGTGTGGATGCGTGGACGTGCACTCACTGAGGCAGGTGTTGAGCGTGAAGTCGCGGTGGAAGGCCTCGCACTCCTGCTCCTGTGGCCCCGCTCCTCTGCAGCTGCACCACAGGCTGATGCTGATGTTGAACGGGCTGCTGTCGCTGTAGTTGGGCGTCACGTCTGAACCTTATGCCACACAGGCCGGGAACGGATGGAAGCGGAGGAGGAACATTACCCAGGAAGAAAGACAAAGAGGGTTTCTGTCAACTTGGAGCTGAATCACTGGATGATTTCCAAAGAAGAAATGAGTCACCTGTGAGGAGTTTTTCTATTGCAAATCCACAAATTAAAGATTTAAATGATTGCGAAGGACGAGGCTGATGAAAGCCAGCTGGTAAACAGATGAGAGGGGACTAATGTGCTTAAGCCATTAATATCTCAGTATAAATGTACACAGAAATCGTTACATCTACAGACTTAATCAGAGCAGCAGTAGTCACACAAGGAGCTGCCTCATTACCCAAAACAGTTGCCACAAGAATTTACTTTCTTACCAATGAGGCCGACGTAGGACATGAGGCAGCCGTTGTAATTGTCATGAGGACAGGTGGTGATGGTGTGCGACGTCATCTGGCAGTTCATGTGGAAGTCAGCGAGGCGAGACCTGCGGCGACACACGAAGGTTCGTCGATGAGTTCTACTACGAAACCATCAACTAAACAGAGGACGCGCAGACTGGATTCAGCTCTCACTTCTCACGTCTTACAAGTCAGCTGAATTCCTTTTTTTCATTGATGAAAGGATCAGGGTGGTAGAACACAATAAGAGAATATCAGCTTATTCCCCCCTTTTAGAATCAAATATCCTATTGTCATGTCAGAGTGCGGCTCTTCTTAACGATATGGTGAATAAAAGTACAAAAAAATAAAAGTGCAGCTTCAAAGAGTAGAAAAAAATAAGACGAGCCACACTAAAATATACCATAAATATATAAAACATAAGAAGTATAAAACAAATACAATTATATGAACATACTAGCTTAAACATCTGTGTTAAAGTCCTCAAAAACACATTCCTCTAACGAGGTGCAAATTATTGAAAAGGCTTCAGACAACAAGGTTGGAATAACAGTCAGGAGACTGATCAGTCAAATAATCTACTCTGTCATAAACTTATCTGCCTTGACTTGACTGATGAGTCTAGGCAAGGCAAGGCGAGGGAAGTTTATTTGTATTCATGGATATCATGTGACGTCACACAGTACTCGCAGCGCCATCTTTAGGACCGACTTTCAGCATGCCGTCTATCACAAAATTTACACAAAATTAGTAGTTAAAATATGATCCAGTTTTGAAACTCAAGCTTAAAAGTACCAGTGCAGGTTTGGATGTGTATCCAAATGCAGCTGAGAACAGTTGAGTCGTCCAACTCAACTGTAATAAATTGAGTGTTTCAGCTGATCTGAGGCTTTCTGGGAGTTTGTTCCAGACATGTGGAGCATAGATACTGAATGCAGCTTCTCCATGTCTGGTTCTGACTCTGGGAACTGATTAAAAAACAAATCCAGATGGCCTGAGGGGTCTAGAAGGTCCATACTGGGTCAGGAGGTCCCTGATGTCCTGGACCATTCAGAGCTTTGTAGACCAGCATCAGAACTTTAAAGTATGTCCTCTGATGGACAGGAAGCCAGTGGACAGACCTCAGAGCTGGACTGATGTGGTACACTGTGTTGGTCTTGGTGAGGACTGGAGCAGTAGACGTATGGATCAGTTGCAGTTGTCTAGAGAGTCCATTAACAGCCTCAATTGTGGAATCACACTGTTCTGGCAATGATCAGACAAAATGTCTTGCATGACTTTAACATGAGATACTTATCCATGAGAAAAAAGAAAAAAAGAAAAATCATGGTGTCCCACAGGGTATTGTACTTGTTCATATTGTACTGTCGGTCAGCACGTGGCCGACTTGACTTTGGTACTCTAAAAAGCAATATTTTGAGTTAAGACGTAGGTGAGCTTTAAGCTGAATGTGATGTTATTGTCAAAACAAGAATTCAGAGTTCAGCGGCTCTGCAGTTAACCTCACTGGAGTGAGTGTGTGCTACCAACTTAATATTAACCTGCAGAGTGAGTAATTGTTTTGTAAACATTCATTTGCATCCATTCATGAAGAAAAACACTTGTAATAAAGGATATTTATTTCATCCTGTTATTAAAATGTTTGAAGGGGAGCTCATGTAATTTCATCTCAACCATCTGAACAAATGCTGTCTGGATGGTGCTTGAATCATAATTACCGTGAACTGACCCTTTGAGGAGCAAAGTTACTTAGACTGTTAAGACATTAACGTGCATGATGATTCAATTTAGCAAAAAAAGGGTAGAAACATGAACCTAAACAGGCTGAAATTAACAGCACCAACAATTACACTTAATGGGCGTGTGTTTCTACACTTAATAATGATTTTTCATTAATGATTAACTATAAATCTATTCACATTTGTTGGCGAGCCTGTGTGAGGAAAGATATTAACCTTGTGTTAAAAAAAAAGCGGACTTAGTTTTAACCAAACACGCAAAAAAAAAAGAGATCTCTAGTAACTATGTATTTTATTCATATGTTTTTTTCAGGATTGCATTTGAGCTCCAGCCAACGCTCAGCTCCAAGTTAAACCAATGGTGCAATGGAGTTTAACACCCAGTTAAACCCTAAAAATCTGCTAGGATAGTTAAAGTGCAACTGGTCAGTACTGTTTGTCAGTTTACTACAAACATATTACATAATATGACAGAAATATTAGTTGACTGATCCACTGATTGAGGTGTGGGGGGGGGGGGGGGGGTCCAGCAGCAGCTGTGGGACCAGATGGTTCAGCTGGTTGAGCAACACCCATGAAAGGAGCCAAGTTTGGGTCCCAGCCGTTTGCTGCATATTTTTCCACACACTTTCCTGTTTCTACACTTTTAATACAGACGTATAGTTGAAATAAGGACATTAATCATATCTGATTAGAATGAAAGTAAAGTAAGTTGAAGGCTAAGCTCGCTAAGCTAAGTTAACTATGTATAACTGAAATAAGGTGGACATGTTCCTGCTGGCTTCTCTAAAAATTATCAGTGAAAACGTTTCCATTTTTAATTCTAAGACTGTTACAATTAGAGATATATCTCCTAAAAGTTCCTAAGAATTGGGCGCCGGACAGCTCAGTGGGTAGAGTGGAGTTTTAGTCCCTGTCGGTCTTTGCTGCATGTATTCCACTGTTTCCTGTCCGCTTTCACCAGTGTGTATTTATTACAGTGTCAACTCCATGTAGGATCCGCTGACCTGGCACACTGACACTCTATAACACTTGCACTTGCAATTAGTAATGAACGTAATAGACGTAATCAATTATGAAAAACCATTGACGCAGAAGTTTTTAGCAGTGACACACTGTGTAAAATTACGCAAATGACCGTGGATGCATTGCTGCTGTGCAGCGGCCTACAGTATGTGATACTGGTGACAGTGCAGAGGGCTTGCTATAACCATTTACATCAGCCGTCCTCCACAGTCTATTGTTGGGCCACAGTCCTACGTGAGTTATGTGACTGTGTGATAATATGAACAGTGGAGGCCTTAAGCGAACTTTAAGGCCTTGTTCTGAGACCAACCTCGATTTTCTAACAGACTGACCGCATGTTTGGAACAAAGGAAACCCCCCCCATGGACTCAAAGCTCAAGCAGATTTTGCATCTAAGGCCCTGCAGTGATAAGGAACAACCCTCTGATTGGACACAGACCCCAAACTGCAGGAAGGGCCGCATCTACTTCTTGGGCGCAGCTATAAAGGGCAAGGCCCCCCCCCTCTCTCACGCTCTCTTCTCTTTTGCTTTTTTCCCTACAGGATCTCTGCACCTCGGAACTGCCAGGAGAGTTCCCTGGGAGCCGGAACTACCACTTTAGCATGAAGGGCGACTAGCCACGACCGGCCTCCTCCTGTGATCGGTGACCGAAGAAGCATCTGTCTAGAGCGCTGCACGAGTGACCCACGAGGTTCCAAGCCCCAGAAAGCTGAACCAGGGACCCTACATGGCTCGACGTGAACGCCTTTGGACCGACCTGGAGCTGAAGGAAACCAGCTGCTGTGCCCATGCTGCAGAACCCCCATCCACAGCACGGATAATGGGAGAGAGTGAGAGCCACTCTTTATCAGGATCCCCTGCTGAGCGTAACTACCCTTTGTTCAACAAAGAACGCCGACCAGCCAGACCAAACCACCCTTTTCTTCATTTACAAAGATCCATGTAAGGGCTGCTTCGTGTCTGGGCAGAGAAACTTAGTAACGCATTTTAAAAATTAGTTTTACATTGTGAGCCGGACTGCTGATCCTGTCACAACTGTGCTCATTAGTTGAGTGTGTTTGTTTATTTAATTGTTTGTCTACTGCTGGATCCACGTCACTGGACCTTGATGACATGTTCTTCCACAACAGAAAACAAAGTCCTTCCTCATTTCCCAGTTGAACAACCAGAGAGCACCTGTGAAGTTAGTTTCACACACACACACACACACACACACACACTGACACACACACACCCGCAGTGACACCCACACACACGCGGATGATCGGAAGTTTTGCATTTATGTTAGTTATTTGTTGTTTCTTGTGTAGTTTAGCCATCAGAATTTATCCGAAGTGTTGTTTTATTTATCTATTTATTTATTTATTAATTTTTTACCTTGTCTGCACACATATTAATGGTTAATACCATGCTGGTAAGAACCTAAGGCATATATATGTGCATTGTTAATATATTTATCTCATTAATATATATATACGCATACACATATATACACACATACAAACCCAGTTTTTTTTTGTTTTGTTTTTTTTTGGAAGGGGGGGGTGACATCCGCTGCTAATCCAAGACGCGAGAACACACATGGAGGCACACGTCGGGCACTGGAAATCTGGAAAAAAAAAACAGAACAGACACGAAACAGGCACGGAACCGGCCAAAACACAAGCAGCAACCGACCCAAGTCTCGATATTCAATTACAATCTGAGCTAAGCTACCGCGATTAACTAACCCCAAAAACTACAGAGCAAGCATGCAGGTGAACAAGCCGACAAGGAAGAACCCGGAACCCAGGCCACCAGCAACCCCACGGAGGGCGAGAAGAGGGCGGGAGGAAACCCACCGCCAGCGAGGCCCGCCCCCCCCCCCCCAGCGGCAGCCGAGGGAACCCGCAGGCGGGGACCCCACGACCATGGGAAGAGGCAGCCAGGGAATCCACGGTGGCCGACTGGGACCCAGGCGAACCCGACCACCCGGCCCGGGCCGGACATGTAGTAATAATAATAATAATTAAAGCTGCAAGCAGCGATGAACGGGCCCTCGCACTCAAGGCCACCGCCCCCCATAAGCATATCAGAAACGATACCACCCACGACTTCCTATGTCAAACCATTCAAAAGTTATACCAGAGAAAAGGGACAACCAATCAGAAGAAGGGGCGGGGCTAATTCAGGCCAATGAAGGTCAAGGACTCCATACAGAGTCAGATGACACCACCCACGACTCTCTATGTCAAAATATTCAAATGTTATAGCAGGAAATAGGGACAACCAATCAGAAGAAGGGGCGGGGCTAATTTTCACCAATTATGGTCAAGGACTCTATACCGAGTCCCATGACACCACTCACAACTCTTTATGTCAAACCATTCAAAAGTTATGGCAGAGAAAAGTATTCTAGGGGGCGCTGTTAAACCGTTAGGCCACGTCCATTAATGCAAACCATGAAATATCAAATTTATCGCCAGGCCTGGCTTGCATGTAAAATTTGGTGACTTTTGGAGAATTATCAAATATGGACCAATCAGATGAAGGGGACGCGTGCTTTTTCGCGTCTAGCGTCGCCACGGTAACACTTTTGAAAGAGAAAAGTAATGCGCGTAGTCGCAAGATGAAGACGCACATTTTGATGTATAACACACCTGGGTGCACATTACGGTTCGGGCCGTATTAATTGCCGAAGGAATGGCATAAATTGCGTCAAAATTACACAATAAATTAAAAATGGCCGACTTCCTGTTCGGTTTCGGCCATGGCGCCAAGAGACTTTTCTTTAAGTTGCAACATGATAAAGGTGTGTACCGATTTTCATGCATGTACGTCAAACCGTATTGTGGGGCTTGAGGCACAAAGTTTTCAAGAGGGCGCTGTTGAGCCATTTTGCCACGCCCATTAATGTAAACCATAAAATATCAAATTTATCGCCAGGCCTGGCTTGCATGCAAAATTTGGTGACTTTTGGGGAACTATCAAATATGGACCAATCAGATGAAGGGGGGCGCGCTTTTTGCCGTCTAGCGTCGCCACGTTAACACTTTTGAAAGAGAAAAGTAATGCGCGTAGTCGCAGGATGGAGACGCACATTTTGATGTATAACACATCTGGGTGCACGTTACGGTTCGGGCCGTATTAATTCTGGAAGGAATGGCTCATATTGCTCCAAAATTACGCGATTAATTCAGAATGTTTAAAATGGCCGACTTCCTGTTCGGTTTCGGCCATGGCGCCAAGAGACTTTTCTTTAAGTTGCGACATGATACAGGTGTGTACCGATTTTCGTTCATGTACGTCAAACCGTATCGTGGGGCTTGAGGCACAAAGTTTTTTCGGTCTGAACCAACCAGATGAAGGGTGGGCGCGCTTTTTGGCGTCTAGCGTCGCCACGGTAACACTTTTAAAAGAGAAAAGTAATGCGTGTTGTCGCAGGTTGGAGACGCACATTTTGATGTATAACACACTTGGGTGCACGTTACGGTTCGGGCCGTATTAACTGCCGAAGGAATGGCATAAATTGCGCCAAAGTGACACGATTAATTCAAAATGGTTGACTTCCTGTTCGGTTTCGGCCATGTCGCCAAGAGACTTTTCTTTAAGTTGTGACATGATACAGGTGTGTAGCGATTTTCGTGCATGTACGTCAAACCGTATTGTGGGGCTTGAGTCACAAAGTTTTTCCGGGGGGCGCTGTTGAGCCATTTTGCCACGCCTCGTAATGTAAACCATTAAATATCAAATTTTTCGCCAGGCCTGACTTGCATGCAAAATTTGGTGACTTTTTGGGCACGTTTAGGGGGGCAAAAAGGCCCTCCTTTCGTCAGAAGAAAAAGAAAAAGAAAAAGAAAAAGAAAAAAAAAAATTCCTACAGATACAATAGGGCCTTCGCACTGAAGGTGCTCGGGCCCTAATAATAATAATAATGTAATAATCCGTGTATATATCACGACCACGGATCCCATTGACTTCGCATAGTACTATATCGGTGGAGCTCCCTTTAAAACCTCAATAAAACACTGCTAAAACAGCGTTAAAAACATGCTTTTACATACTGACAGTAACAAACAGTACCTTGCGTGACAAAAACTCATAATTTAGCCACTATAAGAAAGAATAATATATACATAATAATAATGTCATATTCCGTGTATATATCACGACAACGGATCCCATTGACTTTGCATGGTACAATATCCGTGGTGCTCACACGGAATTATACCACTTTCCCCCTTTTCTAGGGGGTGCTGTTGAGCCATTAGGCCACGCCCATTAATGCAAACCATGAAATATCAAATTTATCGCCAGGCCTGGCTTGCATGCAAAATTTGGTGACTTTTGGGCAACTATCAAATATGGACCAACCGGATGAAGGGGGGGCGCAGTTTTTGGCATCTATCGTCGCCACAGTAACGCTTTTGAAAGAGAAAAGTAATACGCGTCGTCACAGGATGGAGACACATATTTGGATGTATAACACACCTGGGTGCACGTTACGGTTCGGGCCGTATTAACTGCCGAAGGAATGGCATAAATTGCGCCAAAATTACGCGATTAATTCAAAATGTTAAAAATGGCCGACTTCCTGTTCGGCCATGGCGCCAAGAGACTTTTCTTTAAGTTGCGACATGATACAGGTGTGTAGCGATTTTCGTGCATGTACAACAAACCGTATTGTGGGGCTTGAGGCACAAAGTTTTTTCTGTCTGGACCAATCAGATGATGGGTGGGTGCGCTTTTTGGTGTCTAGTGTCGCCACGGTAACGCTTTTGACTAAGAAAAGTAATGCGCGTTGTTGCAGGATTGAGACACACATTTTGAAGTATAACACACCTGGGTGCAAATTACGGGGGGGTCCAGCACCGCCAGAGGGCACCCCAGGCTGTGCGGCGAGCCCCGCCAGGCCTGGGCACTGCCACCCGCCCGTCACAGGTCGGCGAGGGAACATGGGTTGTGTGGGCCCCTCTCCCACCCCTGGTGTTGAGTGCATGTGGCTAATGCAATAAAAACAGGGAGGGGGAGGTCAGGGTATCCTATTGACAATGACTCCCCCCTCCAAGACGCTAAGTGTCCTTGTTTCATCATCTTCTTGACACTTGTGTGAATAAATTCTGATTAATTTGAATGGGAGAAGTTGTTTGTGCTTATTTTACACATATTTGTCACAATCGCTGGTTACAAAGGTCTGTGTTTGAACTCCTACCTTCACTATTATTCAGTAGAATAATTTACCTTGAGACTGATTTTTGCTGTTTAGTTATCATTTTCCTGATTACATCAGGTGGTGCCCCGTTTTGATTAAGTATTTTTTTTTTATTAAGTCGATTTTGATAATTCAATTTGATAAATAATCTAATTTATTAATTATTAAGGATTGTCCTTGACAATCATTAATAACTATTTGATAACTGAACCAGCACGCCCCCTTTTGCACAACACTATGTGGTAGCTATGAGTAGCATGTGTGATCTGTGGTGAACAGCTGTCCTCTCATGACAGCATTACAGCTAGGAATGTAAGGTCATGCCAGAAATAATCTTTGACCAGTGTATACATTGTAAAAGTAACTGATAGATAATGGCCAATATATACTCTTGGTTCCTCCATCTTTTGGTACGTAGCTTTGATGCTTACTTTCAAAATAGAGCAATACCACTCGAAGTAGAGGCAGTATTGAACACGTGACTCTTGTTAAACTCACATGAGAAAACGGGAGAAGAGAAAATTAAAGCAGCACAATGTAACTTTCAGTTTGGCGGCTCCTTTGGACAAAAGCGGTAGTGCTTTACCAGTAGTGTGGAAGGGTTCCTACCATTGCTCCTCAAAGTTACATAGTACCAGTGAAGGCGATACAGACCCCTCAGACCATGACAGAGGTTCATTAAACCTGTTGGAAGTTGATGTTCCATCACAATGACTCTGGAAATATTATATTAAGGTGTAAAAGTTACATAGTGCTGCTTTAAGTGATAATGAAGTTTAATCAAATTTGAAAGAATTGTCCATTTATGTACCGATTTTTGTTTAGTGGTCTCACACACCAGCTCTGTTTTCCAAAGGATAGTGACAAAAACAAGTCTCAAGGGACAGTTGACCGGTTCCTCATCAGGCTTATCTGCGAAGCAATCCTCCTACCCAAATTTAAGACGGGCTGGACTGACAAAGCTGAAGTCACTGAAGCAGGTGTGGCTCCATTGTTCAATTTCAATTCAATTTCAATTCAATTTTATTTATATAGCGTCTAATACAACAGAGTTGTCTCTAGACGCTTTACAGAGACCCATACCCAGAACATGACCCCCGAGCAGTTATTACATAAACAATGGCAGGTAAAAACTCCCCTAGTGGGAGAAAAACCTTAAGCCAAACAGTGGCAAGGAAAAACTCCCCTTTAGGAGGGAAGAAACCTTGAGCAGGACCAGGCTCATCAGGGGGACCCTCCTGCCGAGGGCCAGACTGGTGGGTCAGGGACGGCAACAGCACAGCAGGCAGGTGGAAGCAGCAACGGGATGACCGGGGGTGGGGACCGCAGGCCAGCACGCAGCTCCCGAAGCTCCGGCCCAATCAGCAAGTCCCAGGTTGGGGTGCAGGGTCAGGAAAAGACTTGTGCTCCGTAATGCAAGCTACAAGCCACCCACGACCACCTGCAGGACAAAAGAGAGAAAAGGGAGGAGAAGGGGGGGCCAGCAACGGGATGACCAGGGGTGGGGACCGCAGGCCAGCACGCAGCTCCCGAAGCTCCGGCCCAATCAGCAAGTCCCAGGTTGGGGTGCAGGGTCGGGGAAAGACTTGTGCTCCGTAATGCAAGCTACAAGCCACCCACGACCACCTGCAGGTTCCGGTGTCCGGCAAAGGATGCTGCAACATGGACAAAAGAGAGAAAAGGGAGGAGAAGGGGGGGCCAGCACAAGAAACCACAGGAGCGACTCTGACACACTAAAGTTTACACTACCTAGAGATTTACCAACACCAGCTAGAGGTTTACTAAACACTAACTATAGGCTTTACTAAACAGAAATGTTTTAAGTTTAGTTTTAAAGGTGGAGGTGGTGTCAGCCCCCTTAACCCAGATTGGAAGTTGGTTCCATAGTAGTGGTGCCTGATAGCAGAACGCCCGCCCTCCAAATCTACATTTAGATACTCTAGGAACTACGAGTAAACCTGCACTCTGAGAACGGAGAGCTCTGACAGGAACATAAGGCACTATCAGGTCTTTCAAATAATGCGGAGCTAAGCCGTTTTGGGCTTTATACGCAAGTAATAAAATTTTAAATTGGATTCTGAATTTTACGGGTAACCAATGGAGCGACGCTAACACTGGAGAGACGTGGTCTCTCCTGCTAATTCCTGTCAGTACTCGTGCTGCTGCATTTTGGATCAGCTGGAGCCTATTCAGCAAATTACTTGGACATCCTGCTAACAACACATTACAGTAATCTAGTCTAGAAGATACAAACGCATGAACTAGTTTTTCTGCATCACTCTGCGAGAGGATTTTCCTAATCTTTGCAATATTACAGAGATGGAAAAAGGCTATTTTACAAACCTGATTGACATATGGTTTAAACGACAAATCCTGATCGAAAATAACACCAAGGTTTCTCACAGTTGCACTGGAAGCCATCGCAACACCATCTAATCCCTTCCTAAGATGCTCTGGACCAAGAATGATAACCTCTGTTTTATCTGAATTTAGAAGCAGGACATTTCTGGACATCCAGTCCTTGATGTCCCTAAGACATGCCTGAAGTTTAACTAACGGTTCTGTTTCATCTGGCTTCATAGACAAATAGAGCTGCGTATCATCAGCATAACAATGAAAGTGTATGCCGTGATTCTGGATTATACTTCCCAACGGCTGCATGTATAAACTGAACAAGATTGGCCCTAGCACTGAACCCTGCGGAACACCATAACAGACCCTTGACTGTTCTGAAGAAACCTCATGTACATGAACAAACTGGAACCTGTCAGATAGGTATGATTTAAACCAACATAGAGCTGTCCCTTTAATCCCAACAACATGCTCTAACCTGTGCAGTAAAATGCCATGATCTATAGTGTCAAAAGCAGCACTGAGGTCCAGTAGAACCAGTATGGACACTAATCCCTTATCTGAGGCCATAAGGAGGTCATTCGTGACTCGAACAAGTGCTGTCTCTGTGCTATGATGCATTCTGAACCCTGGCTGAAAGACTTCAAACAGATCATTTCTATACAAATAGTCACATAACTGGCTTGAAACTGCCTTTTCCAGAATTTTAGACACAAATGGAAGGTTGGAAATTGGTCTATAATTAGCTATTGGTAATTGGTACATATCCTAAACTTAGGGATAAGTTAATTTGGTCCAGTATTGTCGTACCAATAAGAGAAAAAATATGTTTGAATAGTCGAGTCGGGATGGGGTCTAACATACATGTGGTTGACTTAGCTCTATTAACGAGTGAAGTCAGCTCAGGGAGGTCTATAGGATCAAAACAGTCTAGAGACAAGTCAGAGCCTAGGGAAGTCGCTAAAGCTGAAGAAACACCTACAACCGGCTGGTTGATTTCTTCTCTAAAGGCTGAAATATGCTTCTGCGTCACACCAACGCAGAGCACACGCCGCAGCCGTGACGCCGTGCTGAACCCTTCTGACTTCTCCGTCTCTCCGTTTGGTCGCGGTGCAGTACCCCCCGCGGCCACTAGTTAGCGATCTTTTTCTGTATGGTTTATCCGACTTTTTCCGGTCACAGTAAATCAAAGAAATAAGGACAACTATTGTGCAAAAAACAAAAACAAAAAAAATCACATATAAACGAAGAAAAGAGCCCTGGAAGTTCACTACTGATTCAAACCGGAAACCGGAAATGCTTTGCTTTCAAACGAACCAATCACAGCCCTCTCGGTCTGCGTGTTGTCGGCGTCTCCTCGACGCGTAGTTACAATTTTCGGGAGATGCACGTCAGAGACGGCGCAGGTGACGGCGTGTCCTCTGCGTCGATCCAAACCACACGCCGTAGGCACGGCGTCATTTTGACGCAGAAGCATAATTCAGCCTTAATTCTCGCGATTTTACTGTTGAAGAAGCCCATAAAGTCCTCACTACTGAGAGCTGCAGGAATGCACGGCTCAACAGAGTTGTGACTCTTTGTCAGCCTGGCTACAGTGCTGAACAGAAAACGTGGGTTACTTTTGTTATCCTCTATCAACGTTGAATAATAAGCTGTTCTGGCTTTGCGAATGGCTTTTTTATATACTATTAGAATATCTTTCCATTCACGATGAGAGTCTACAGACCTACAAGAGTACCACTTCCTTTCCATTTTACGCACGTTTTGTTTCAACATGCGGATATCTGAATTATACCAGGGAGTTAAGCTCCTGTGGCTAGAAACCCTCCTTTTCAAAGGAGCAACTTCATCTAAAGCTGAATGCAACAAATCAGCAGTGTTACTAGCAAGGAAATCAACATCTGCAGAGGTAGAACCCAGGTCACTGGCCTCGACTACATCACTATTTCGCACTGTCGTAAGATAAGCAATGGCCTCCCTAAATTTAACAATAACTTCATCAGACAAACATCTGCTAAAATAGTACCTCCTATTTTGCACTTCAACATCAACAAAATTAAATTCAAACGTTATTAAGTAATGGTCGGATAAAAGGGAGTTTACAGGTGACACCAACAGACCATCAGTTTCAACACCGTAGGTGAGAACGAGATCGAGAGTATGATTAAAACAGTGCGTCGGTTTATCCACTTTTTGTGAGATACCCATTGATTCTAGAAGAGAATCGAAGGCTAATTTAAGATTATCGCTTTCAACATCCATATGACTGTTAAAATCACCCACTATGATGAATTTATCTGTGCTGATCAATAATCCAGAAAGGAAATCTGAAAATTCAGACAAAAACTCCAGATACGCACCAGCAGGGGGCCGGTACACTACCACTAACACAACTGGCTTCTCTGATTTCCACCTCGGAAATTTCAGACCAAGCATGAGGCTTTCGAATGTATTATAGTTGCACTTAGGTTCAATTTTTGTTTGGAGACCGGAGTTATAAATTGCTGCGACTCCTCCGCCTCGGCCCGTGCTTCTAGGATCACAGTGATCAGGAATTTATTTTAGTCTTTTATCAACAAATACATATTAACAATATTTCAATACAGAATACAAGGAGTTTTATTTGCCACATGCATAGAAATGCTAAAAAAGCACAACATGAGGTGAAATTACAGTTAACCATCTGTACTGTGCAGGCGTGTTTGTTAGTGGGAGCTGGGGTATTAAAGTGCAATAGTGCCAACGTGCATACTGCAATATGTCATCTGACTTAGCTGTCCATAGTACTCTTTAAGAACAAATAGCTCAGTACTTAATTTCCCTACGCTGTCTGTCATTAAACAGGACTACTGTATGTGAGGCATCACCTTGACCAGATGGCTGAGGCTGAGGTGAAGCAAGGCACGCTCAAGGAGCATCAGACGAAGACGACTACTTCTCCACGATGAATTCCTGCAGGTCAGAGGGTTCTGGGGAATTGGAGGGGTACCTCGTCTGTGTTTCAGAGAGCATGGACCTGCTGAACACCTTCCCAAACATTAAGGAACTGTCTCTGAAACTCAACACAGGCCTTCCAGCGTCAGCCGCCTGTGAGAGACTTTTTAGTTCTGCCGGGTTGCTCTTCACAGCAAAGAGAGCAAGACTTACAGCAAAAAACTTAGAAAATCAGCTGCTGCTGAAATTAAACAAGAGCTTTTCCAGTCTAAAGTTGTAGATTGTGGGCAGTATTGTGGGATCTTGTGGGCATTTTATTTTGGTTAAAGGAGCATGAGGCTCCTTTTAAGAAATTAGACTCTCTAGCGCCACCCTTCGCCACGACGGCCGTCGGGGGTACTGCAGCCAACAGCGAAGCCGGCACGGGAGAACGGGGAGAACGCGCATGCAGCGTCATGTGACGTCACATCCGCAGGACAGCGCAGGAAATTCGGGCCCGGAATTGCAGCACATTTTGCAGCACACAGCCTGTTCAAGGCAACGGAGAGATACGCTACAGGGCTCATTCGTTTTGGTTTGGAACGCTTCATCTGACATTATTACTAGAAAACTTAAAACTAATACGAATTTTTTTCACAAATCCTGCCTCAATCCTGCCTCATGCTCCTTTAATTGTGAATAGCAGGATCCTACGGGCATTGGGCACTTTATTTGGTGTTTGAATACTTTGATTCTGGTTTTAGTGTTGTCGGTTGGACAATATGACTGAAAATAGTTAGCACTTTACAGTACAGGTTGTGACTGTCCTTTTTTTCCTGTTCTGCGGAGGTAAGAGGATCATGTTACTGAGCTCAGCTGAGCTTTTACAAGTGTGGATGTGTACTTTAATATGCCTCAAAGTTGATTAAAACAACTTGTGCTGGATTTGATTTGTGACTCATCCTTTTTTTGCATTAAATAACTGAAAGTAACTTTTACTCAAATTACATTTTAAATGAAGTACTTTTGTACTTTTACTCGAGTAAATTTTTAGATGAGTACTTTTACTTTTACTTTGAGTAGAATTTAAGCAAAGTAAAGATACTCAATTACAATTTTTCAGTACTTTTTCCACCTCTGAAAACTGAGCAGCTCTTGTTGTGGGGCTGTTCCTGGTAAAGGAAACAACGCTGTAAAGCTACGCTGGAGCTGCCCTGGAGCCCCTCTTATGGAAACCTATTTAATGGTGCCAATCAAAAAATAAATAAGAACCTTTCTGGGGATATCTGAATCTGGTGTAGCCTTCCCAAGATGGTCAAAGCCAAGTCTCTACCAAAGGTTATTGCAAATTTTAACGTCCGATATAACGTCTGAGTATCAAACACAGCTGTTTAAACGGTTAGAAACAGGGGTGGACTGGCCATCGGGCATACCGGGCATTTGCCCGGTGGGCCGATGGTGATTTTGGCCCGGGCCGGCCCAAAATCACCATCGGCCGGCCCGATTTTGGGCTGGCCGATTTTTTTACTTTTTTTGGCCCGGGCAGGCCCATCGGCCCATTTGATTTTGTTTTTTACCTGACAACAACTGGTACCACTGGCCGATTGGTTATGATGAGTTAGATTGGTTATGGGCTGAAGTGTCGCGCCCCAAGGGGCCTCGCGCCCCAAGGGGCCTCGCGCCCCAAGGGGCCTCGCGCCCCAAGGGGCCTCGCGCCCCAAGGGGCCTCGCGCCCCAAGGGGCCTCGCGCCCTGGGCGTTTTTTTTTTTTTTTTTTTTTTTCAAAATCTTTTTTTTTTTCAATTTTTTTTTCGTTTTTTCCCTTATAAATATCAACAGTCACGTTCCATTACAGACCTAAATGTGTACTAGTCTGTGCATATCAATAAATATATGTGCAATGATGCGTGTGTCTGTTGTTCAATACAACTGCGTCAAACCAAGCGCAGACACAAGGTGCTCTGATCCAGACGGGTGGAGTTGGAACAAACTGTCACACAATGTCGAGAGAACGAAACAGAATCAGGAAATTTCCATCAGGGGATGAAAAAAGAAAAAAAACTAAAGAAAATGGAAGAGTTTAATGCCTCTCTGAAAGGCTCGTTTGATAAATTTGTTACAAAAATCACCGATCCAACCGGGTCTCAAGCAGCCGTGGGGCCCCGCGTCGAGGCAAGCCAAATGATGATGAGGCAGGGGAATGTATCCAGTATTTTGCTAATGTGAGAGTTAAAATTGCGCATATAGACACCCGATCCGACCCGAAAAACCCAAAAAATTTCGCGCGCGCTCGCTACGCTCACGCGCGAGGGCCCCCCCCAGCCTGAAAATCACAGGACTTATCTGTGGTGGTGAAAGAAGTCAGCAGTATGAATTTGAAAGATGTGTGAGCCTCCCTTCATGATAAACAGAGGGGGGACGCATTCTGACAGCAGTATTTCACGCTGTCAGAATGCGTTCCCCCTGTTTAAAATGGGTTAATATATCATTGTAGATATCTGAAATGTTCTTTTTGACTAGGAACAATTGAATTACAGATATCTGCAACACATATCCAGTCTAGCTATTAAATGTTAAAACGGCTTGCCATACAAGTTTGCTGGTCTACTCAGAAACAGTACTAAGTACATCTATAACGGGACTGGGGGGGATGGTGTACGTTTAGGTTTATTAGACAAGAACATACACACCAACAAGACAGTGTACAAGCGGTGTCACAAGAACGTTTGTTTTCATTCATAGGCTTCATTTTCTTTCCATTACTACCTGGTGGGCCGGTCTAGGCTCAAAATGCCCGGGCCAATTTTTTGTCCCAGTCCAGCCCTGGTTAGAAACCACACTTCCACGTTAAATAACGACACAAAGGTTTGAGAGACCAAACCAGGAACAAAGTTAAAAAGATATTGTTGAAAAGAGAGCTGCTGTACTCCATCTACGCGATATTTTGATTAAAAAAAAGAGAATAAATATTCAATTAAGTTCTCAAACTGTGTCCATTTATGGAAAAAAGGTCTTTTTATGGATCCTTTAAACTTGGGAAAACATTCTGTCATTGTTTATGCGGGACCCCAGTTAGGGTTCCAGTTAGTCGGGCAAAATCTCTTGAATAATTAAGAGAACAATTCACTTTTCGTCCTTAATTAGCATGTTTTTGGTCAAATCAAAATATTTCCCAGCAAACATAAAACTGAACAGATGGTTTGGTTCAGAGCAGCCAGTCGTCCTTGTGACATTGTGACTCCCTAACAACGTCAGCTCCTCCTCTGCTTTGTTATAATTATTACAGACATACACAGATGTAATCGGGGGCGTTTACTCAAACAACTGCTGCGCGCAATTACATGAAACAATTGATTTTAATCAGCAGAACAAACAGCTGTTGATTCACTCTGCTATGTTTAATCACCACAGAATACGAGAACCCAACGAGATGATGCCATTTAGGTTCAGGTGACGGGATGTGAAGCACCCTGTCGGACAGAAACTCCTCAGTCTCCTCAGTCACTGGTTGGTTTTATATGAAATGAAGACACAGAAGGTTGGAATCCAAGTATGAAAATAACAAACCACACAACATATGAACTTTTTAAAGTATGACAGTGACAATATTTATTTTTTTAATATTCATATGCACTCCTTATTTACACTGATGCAATGCTGAAACACACATACATTTCTCTCTCAAGCAGTTCATGCAGACATTTGTTTTGCTCTAGTTTTATGAATGAGGCCCATTGTGTTGTCGGAGATATGAGTCCATCTGACAGCTTACTGTAAACTTGGGCAAGAATGAATCAAACAGGACAATACTCAAGGTTTTACAACGGCTTTTAGTCAGATCTGGTTTAGCTTTTTTCCTCCATCTTATTTATTTATTGTGGCCTATACAGTTCTTAAAATATGAAATAAAATTCAATTCCCTTGACAAAAGCAGGCCTTAGTTTGTGCTGAAGAACAAAAGTGAGAAAAATAGGACAATGATAGTATTCATCCTTAAAAACATTGCTGTTTCAGTAGGTGTTCTGCTCAGACCACATCTAAAAAGGGAGATGCTGGCAGCTGATGCTGAGGGAGCTCGGTAAACATGATCTCATGATGGTCATGAGACAGGAAGACAGAAAACACCTCACCTTCCTTCATTATTATTGCTTCTGGTCAACTTGTGATGGATTAGACACACAAATATTTGCTTCTGGGGATGTACCAAAGACCTTAAAATTCGATTTTTGATAATATGGTAGTTTGGCAGAAAATCAGGTGGAAACCAAACTCTGTGAATGTGTCTAGTTTTGTTCGTTTTTGCAATCTAATGAGGCTAATGTCAAACAGAATATAAGATGTCAAATTATTTGCTCCCATCTAAGCTATGATCCACTGAAAGCTGCTGAACCAAACAAGCCTTCCAGTTACAGCTCAACATGTCTTCCTTTTGCCAATGCGTAAAGTGAGTTTCAAGAAAAAAAAACTTCTGCTCAAATTTCCATTGTCTTTCTCCAAAGTCCTTGAGAAATGCAACAAGAACAGGACATAAACAAACGAAACAGATGCACGGCAAACTCTCCTGAGAGCGGAAAATCCTTAAGGAAATAAAGACTGATTCACGCAGTAGTTTAGAAGATTATCTGCATTTCCAGGATGTGTGTCCTGCAGGATCCACCAAATCATGCATATGTTAATGCACAAGAAACTGTCACAGGCAATAACTGTGGAGCAGCTGAGCCTAATCTACTGCCTGTCCTAGTTTCGTGTCCCTGCTCTCCTCTGTCCCTGTCTCTGCTGTGATTCCACAGTTTCTGTGCCTCCAGAGTTCAGGTGATAACAACGGTCACTTGATCTGTTTATGTAGCTGTCCATCGATCCTGTGAGGACCGGGGACTCCTTCTGGGCAGGGCTAAATATTTATTTGAGATGTTTAAGGCTCAGGGAGTGTCCCCGTAAAGGTAGAATCACAAACACGTTTCCAACACACATCTAGATGCTGAGGGGTTTGTGTTTACTGGCCTGTCAACTCCAGAGACAGATTCACTTTGACGTCTTGACTGCCATGTGTTTGACTTTCACGCAGAGGTCAGCGTGTTAGTGTGGGCATTTGCTACTTTACTGAGAACCAATTTTAGATCCTCTAAATTTCTCTACTTCTCTAATGCAAAGGCATTTTGAAAAAAAACAATGATCTTTTAGGCCTTTTAGGCTCAGCTTTAAAGGTATTGTGACATCATTTTTAACATGCTTTTAACACTATTAAAAGTCTTGGCCAACATCCCTCAAATGTGTCTAAAAGAGTGTAACAAGAAAAACTTCACTCTAGTACTCTTTTCCTGGCTTTTTATTACAGTGTTTTTTTGCGCCGTGAAAAATGCTTCCTTTCCCCCCTTTCCTGTCAATCATTGCTCCGCTCCTCCTCCAAACCTCCTCCTCCTCCAGCCATACGCTCAGCGACAGGCGAAGCATGCACGGAAAAGCAGGAGGGCGAACCACAGCAAACAATCATAAAAATAAAGGCATGCAAGCAGCAGTGTCCTCTTATCTTAAGTCCAGTCAGTGGCCGCGGGTCTTCTTAGCAGTTTTCCTCCGGTGATTAGAACAAAAGAGGCGTGTTAAGCCTCATTTATGGTTCCGCGTTAAATCGACGCAGAGCCTACGCCGTAGGGTTCAGCGTATGGTGCGCGTCGCCGCGTAACCCTACGCCGTAGGCTCTGCGTCGGTGTAACGCGGAACCATAAATCAGCCTTTATGGTGCGCTGGAGAGGAGAGGAGACAGGGAGCTGGGTGGAGGGGGCGGTGATTTAGCGGATCGTTACGTAACGATCCGCCACCAAACCAGATGCGCCGTTTTTGCACAGTTATGCGGAAAATCCCAGAAAGCACACAATACACTGAATGTTAAAAGTTCGTTGTTTTTTGGGTGTAATTGATGTCAAGACACCCAACAAAACACAAAAAATCAAGAAAAATGTGTTTTTCATGTCACAATACCTTTAAGGTCCTAGTGACCAGATTTGAGTGCATGACTTGTTGGTTGTTGTTTCAGAACATTGTTTTGTTGCCTAATCACATTCAGATATCTCCTTCCTCTACTCCTGACCACCCTAGGTATTTGGTTAAATGCTACATTTGCCAATTTGTTCTTCCACTCTGGTCTCTGCTGCAACTAAGACCTTGATCTTTATCCGACCACTTGATTAAACCTGCCACCTGAATGCACAGCCGTGAGTCCTCAGTGGAAGGTGAGACCCAGAATAGATGAACCATTTCAAAGTTTTATGGCAACCTTGTTACATTGAATATTTATGAAAATTTAATTCACTTTTAATAATTTATTGCATATTATAATTAATATAATTACTTTTACTCTTAGAGGGAATGGTGCTGTCCTTTTTTCCTCCCTTTTAAACTCTTGACTTTGATTTAGTCCTTCTCTGACCTCTTTGGATTTGATGTAGGACACAAAATTGAACATGAATCCAGAACATTAGCTGTTCAAGCTGAGACGTGACTGTTTGTTGAATTATTGTCAGCGGATTGGGGGAAGAAAAAAAACTGTTGGGAATGACAGTTTGCATATCTTTTTTTATGGAATTCAAGGCAACCTAATGGTTGTATTTCTAAAAGACACAAGTTAAAAATAATGTAAATAGCTGTACAAGAACTGGCTGATTATTCTAATGAAGATCAGATGGCGATGACGGCAGACCCAAAACAGGAGGAGGATTGTACGGAGATCGCTGAGCGCTTCAATCTGCCCCCTCGGAAATCACTTGATCAAATCCTGCCGGTGCTCCCTCATTTCCCTGCAGGGCTCGTTAAAGATTTATCTGACTAATCATCAAGAGGAAGAAGAAAAAAAAGTGCTTTAAAATGTCTAAGTCAGAGCAATGCTTCTGAATTAGACTCAAGACTAATAAAGAGGAGATTTTTGCAGACAATACACCTAAAAATAAACATATTTATATAAGGCATGAGTGAGAATTTTACAGGACACCAAAGGCTCTTAAGCTGCCAAGCTGAAGCAGAGATTTAGATTATAGAGAACACATGAACGCAACGCGGAAACGTAAGCATGTAAATTATAGTTGCAGGGTGTTCTTTGTATTTTATTCTCCTGGATTTGACATTTTACTCTGCAGGTTCATCAAAAATTAACTGGTTCGTCAGCGGACCCGCTTGAAGTGCTGGGAAGGCTCTCTGTAATTTTGTCATACATTAACCGTAAGTGCTCCCATGGAGTCAGTTAGCTGTTGGCTACAATACAAATTTTTTTAAGGATATGTGTTTGTTTGAACTAGAAATATAACTTAATGTGAACTGCTGAAGTTTCATTGAATGATATTATTCAAGACTGGGAGTCAACGAGATGAAAGGAAATGCAGGGCATTCCTGTTTCGCTCCTATAAAGATCATCTGCAGAAGATTCATCCTACATCCAACACATCCTATCAATGGAAAGCCTGACAGAGACTGGAAAAGACTAGCACAAACATGGGACAGTGTTAACTGGAACAGACTGAAATAGAGTTCCTGACCTGGAGGAGATGGAGTGCAATATAATATGATTTGACACAATAAAGATATGCAATGTGGGATGCAAAATTGTAACATATGATTTGATAACTCCTGGTGTCCATCTGTTGTCGAGCTTATGCCTTACGTCCCTAGCCCTGCTACATCCACGACTTCAAGTTGGGACGGCAACACGGTTCCATCATAGCCTGAGGACTGGGTTTTCGACGCCCCTGTAAGGGCTCAGGTCTTTGCAAATAAGATGCACCACTGAATCTGTACTCTTCTGTGCATGAGTTGAGGTAGACAAAAGGTTGTTCTTGTCCAGAGTAGTTCTCCTCGAGTCTGCAGGTGAAAGAGGTGCTGCTTAGATTTCAGCGAGGTCTTTCTGCAGATTCACAAGTCGGTTTGAAGCAGTATTGGTCCCAGTGTGAAATCGACCCACACAACCATCCAGACTGGAAAAGACCAAAAGACACAAACTAGACATAAACTGAAAACATAATCCAGATGAGGCTACCTGACCCAGATGGGAAAAGTCCTAAAGGGATGAAGACCAAGAGATAGAAATTACAAAACGCAGACTGGATAAGATCAATGGTCCCAGACCAACACAGTTCCAGACCGGTACAGACCACAATAGTACAACTGGTATACACCAAAAATTATTTACATGGAACAAGTCAGCAGTCCGGGACCACAACAACCCAGCATGACCTGACTGATCCAGCCTGGAACAGGCCAAGACACTCTGGAAGAGTCCTTAATGGGCACAAGCAAAAGAGACTGGGTAACCCAAACTGCAACACAACAGCAGCCCCAGACTACAACAGAACTGAGTACAGACTAAAAAAATGGAACTGGAGTATACTGAAAGACCGAGATCAGAACAAAACCAACAGATATGGTACGAATCAGGCCAATGGATTCAGACTGGACCAGACCAGCTACACAAAGCTGATTACATTGGAGGATATACCAAGAGAGGAAATACCAAATAAGACTTAGATGGATTATTAGTGGAGCAGTGAATGTGGTCTGACAATATATTCCAGGCAGGAAAAGACCCAAGCAAAATCACATCTTTTTCTTTTAGCTTTAAATATTGACAAAGGATAAATCTTCAGCTGTATATGACATTTCTCTGAGTAGTCTCTGGTCCTCGGTAAAGCAGACATGTCTCTGTCACATATGATGCTTTTAGTTATGCATGTTCATTCACTGCGTGTGACTGAGAAGGTGAAGCATATTAAATTGAAATAGCCATGAGACTGAGTGAGTTTGAATGCCCTTATTACTGACTGTCAGGATGTGCTGCATATCCACAATGACAAGGACACACAAACATGTCACTGGAACCAACACTTCAAATTACCGTCAGGGTAAATACACAAATGCACACAAGTAGTCATGCATGGTGCTTTAAACGGTCTCCTGTCAATCACACGTACAGTTGGTATGCATGCACATATAAATATATGAATGTAGAGTAAGACCAGTTTTCAGTCAGAGAAACACGAGCACAGGACAAACAATAAACAAAAGTCTATTGCAAAAGGCAACAAAAAAACAAATCTATTTAATTGATCCCATCAAGAGTGATGTGATTGTTTTACCTTATTTTGGTGTTCATGAATAAAGACTGTAATATATTTGCATATTATTCGTTGTAGAGTGAAGAATATCATTAAACAATTCAAGGAATCTGGAAGAATTTTAATGTATAAACAAGAAAACAAGTTGGAGGCCTGTGATTTCCAATCTCTTTATAGCTGATATAACCAAAAAACCTATGTACCTCAAATCTATATGGTCAGATGCATTTGGCATGGCCCTCAAGCATATGTAGAGTACTGTGGATAGACCAAAGAAAGTAGAAACAATGGACAGTATTAGGTCACATGATCCATACTGAGGGTTGGCATATTGCTCAGGAGGCCAACGGGAACACGTCAATCAGAGTTAGCCGTGGCTCCCAGCGGATCCCCGCCAAAATATCTGCAGAGCTGCCGGCCGAGGTCAACGGCAGGATGCACCATTTCACATGTCTACTAGATGGCGACAGCAAAAATTAGTGCTGCATTTAATCAACGCTTAGTTGTGGCACGAGATGTGGCAAAGAAAAAAATGTCCTTACTCAGAGTTGTCATGGATGGAAAATCAAACGATACATTTCTGTTACATTTTAACCTGGAGGTCAGTGGAGACTGATTAGCAGTAAAGCTAGCTTCTACGGTTCAGTCGAGGAACTTCAACGAGTTGAGGAACTTCCACGAGTCGAGGAACTTCCACAAGTCGAGGAACTGCAACGAGTCGAGGAACCACCACGAGTCGAGGAACTGCAACGATTCGAGGAACTGCAACGAGTCGAGGAACCACCACGAGTCGAGGGACCGCAACGAGTCGAGGAACCGCCACGAGTCGAGGAACGGCGACGAGTCGAGGAACCGCCACGAGTCGAGGAACCGCCACGAGTCGAGGAACGGCGACGAGTCGAAGAACCACCACGAGTCGAGGAACGGCGACGAGTCGAAGAACCGCAACGAGTCGAGGAATGGCCATGAGTCGAGGAACTGAAACAAGTCGAGTTGCTCCAACAAGTCGAGGAACTGAAAGAAGTCGAGGTGCTGCAATCAGTCAAGGAAATGCCACGAGTCGAGGAACTACAACGAGTCGAGGAACTACAACGAGTCGAGGAACAGCCACGAGTCGAGAAACCGCTACGAGTCGAGGAACTGTAACGAGTCGAGAAACCGCTACGAGTTGAGGACCGGCCACGAGTCGAGGAACGGCCAAGAGTCGAGGAATAGCCACGAGTCGAGGAACTGCCACGAGTCGAGGAACAGCCACGAGTCGAGGAACTGCCACGAGTCGAGGAACTGCAACGAGTCGAGGAACAGAAACAAGTTGAAGTACTGCCACAAGTTGAGGAACTGAAACGAGTCGAGGTACTGCCACAAGTCGAGTAACTGTAACGAATCAAGTAAATACAATGAGTCGAGGAACCGCCACGAGTCGAGGAACGGCGACGAGTCAAGGAACCGCCACGAGTCGAGGAACCGCCACGAGTCGAAGAACCGCAACAAGTCGAGGAATGGCCACGAGTCGAGGAACTGAAAAAAGTCGAGGTGCTTCAACAAGTCGAGGAACTGAAAGAAGTCGAGGTGCTGCAATCAGTCGAGGAACTGCCACGAGTCGAGGAACTACAACGAGTCGAGGAACTACAACAAGTCGAGGAACAGCCACGAGTCGAGAAACCGCTACGAGTCGAGGACCGACCACGAGTCGAGGACCGGCCACGAGTCGAGGACCGGCCACAAGTCGAGGAACGGCCAACAGTCGAGGAACAGCCACGAGTCGAGGAACTGCCATGAGTCGAGGAACTGCAACAAGTCGAGGAACTGAAACAAGTTGAGGTACTGCCACAAGTCGAGGAACTGCAACGAGTCGAGATACTGTCACAAGTCGAGTAACTGCAACGAATCGAGGAAATACAACGAGTCGAGAAACTGCAACTGGTCGAGAAACTGCAACAAGTCGAGGTGCTGCAACAAGTCGAGGAACGGCCACGAGTCAAGGAACTGCAACGAATCGAGAAACTGCCACAAGTCGAGGAACTGCAAAGAGTCAAAGAACTGCAACAAGTCGAGGAACTGAAACAAGTTGAGGTACTGCCACAAGTTGAGGAACTGCAACGAGTCGAAGTACTGCCACGAGTCGAGCAACTGAAACACGTCAAGGTGCTGCAACAAGTCGTGGAACAGCCACGAGTCGAGGAACTGCAACAAGTTGAGGAACTGCCACGAGTTGAGGAACTACAATGAGTCGAGGAACCGCCACGAGTCGAGGAACCGCTACGAGTCGAGGTCCGGCCATGAGTCGAGGTCCGGCCACGAGTCGAGGACCGGCCATGAGTCGAGGACCGACCACGAGTCGAGGAACGGCCAGGAGTCGAGGAACGGCCAAGAGTCGAGGAACTGCCAGGACGAGGAACTGCAACGAGTCGAGGAACCGCAACAAGTCGAGGAACAGCGACGAGTCGAGGAACGGCCACGAGTCGAGGAACTCAAACAAGTCGAGGTGCTGCAACAAGTCGAGGAACTGAAAGAAGTCGAGGTGCTGCAATCAGTCAAGGAAATGCCACGAGTCGAGGAACTGAAACAAGTCGAGGTGCTGCAACAAGTCGAGGAACTGAAAGAAGTCGAGGTGCTGCAATCAGTCAAGGAAATGCCACGAGTCGAGGAACAGCCACGAGTTGCTGCTTGCAGCTTTAATTTGACTTTTACTTACTTCTCACTTATTACTTTACTTATATTCGGGGTTGTGTTTAATAAGATCAAGTGTTTATAAGACACATTAAAGCAACTGTATGGAGACATTAAGCTATTTGCAGTGTTTGTGATGTCTGTATAAATAAATACATCTTAAAAAAATTATCTACATCAATATTTACATAAACATGAACTAACTAAAGCTGATATGTACTTACTATATTGATTAACTGAATATGTATTTATTCATAAATGCTTTCATACAATGTTTCTGCAGAAATCTAGTAAGTAGAGTTGAGTTGAAGTTCAAATTTTTTCCTCCAAATTGCGGTGCATGTCTTCATGAGTTAGGAGTTCATTTTAAAACTGTCTGAAACCTGAACTAATTAATTCATGTGCAAGAACATTTAATGATTTATAATTGGAGGATTCATTGGCGCATCAACAAACCTCCCAGCTAATTAGGACGCTTGCGTTCAGATAGTTTAAAGTCACTTATTTCACAAAACCAGTGAGAATGAACTGAGCAAAGAAAGCTCTGTTATTTCAGGAACGTTTTGTAAATCACAGATTGCTGCGAACCGTTCTGCTCGGATCCATGTTTCCCACACGTAGTGAAACTGTTCAGGGTTGAATGATCGTTTAACGCGGAGTCCTCCTAATTTTTTGCACCGGAGAAAACCTCTGAAACTCCCGAGACTCTGTTTTAAACACTTGAATAGAACACTTCACGCTGGATTTATCTGAATCCCCTCAGATCTTATATGCAGTGACACTGCATCAAAAATTCCCTTTGTGTCTGACTGAACACCACCACACAGCACTCAACTTAAATGCTGTCATTAAAAATGATGAAATATAACTCTTGGAAGAGTTTTGTTGCAAGGTAAAGGAACAAAGTTAGTTCCTTACTTCTCCAGGAACTAAAATGTGGATCCCCCCCTCGACACCTTCACTATCTCATTACTCAACATCCCTTCCATTATTAGGGCCCGAGCACTGACAGTGTGAAGGCCCTATTGTATCTGTAGGAATTTGTCTCCTTTGTCTCGTTTTTCTCATTTTTCTCGTTTTTATTTTTCCCACGAAATGAGGGCCTTTTTGCCCCCCTAAACGTGCCCCTTAAGTCACCAAATTTTGCACGCAAGCCAGGCCTGGCGAAAAGTTTGATATTTAATGGTTTGCATTAATGGGCGTGGCCTAATGGATCAACAGCGCCCCCTAGAAAACTTTGTGCCTCAAGCCCCACAATACGGTTTGACGTATATGCACGGAAATTGGTACACACCTGTATCATGTCGCAACTTAAAGAAAAGTCTCTTGGCGCCATGGCCGAAATTGAACAGGAAGTCGGCCATTTTGAATTAATCGTGTAATTTTGGTGCAATTTATGCCATTTCTTCGGCCGTTTCTTCGCCCGAACCGTAACGTGCACCCAGGTGTGTTATACATCAAAATCTGTATCTCCATCCTGCGATGACGCACATTACTTTTCTCAGTCAAAAGCGTTACCGTGGCGACGATAGACGCCAAAAAGAGCGCCCACCCTTCATCTGATTGGTCGATATTTGATAGTCCCTATTTTCTGCCATAACTTTTGAATGGTTTGACATAAAGAGTCGTGAGTGGTGTCATCGGACTCGGTTTTGAGTCCTTGAACATAATTGGTGCAATTTAGCCCCGCCCCTTCTTCTGTTTGGTCGATATTTGATAGTCCCTATTTTCTGCCATAACTTTTGAATGGTTTGACATAGAGAGTCGTGGGTGGTGTCTCTCTGTGCGAGCGTACGTATAGTGGCCTACGTACAACATGATGATGCCAAAATGCCATGTGGTTTGTGGGCGTATTTGAACTTGCTGTCAGGAATGTAGGTACCGCCCCAAAGTGACCGCTTTAGGATATGCAAACACAAATGGCAAGGATGAACTTTACCACCTACAAAACCAGTACAGGGGAACCAGCACCGGTGGCCAGCGCCAGGGGAAAAGCCTTGTTCATAAGTGAGGCAGCGCTTCCCCCACTGGGGACAGCAAAGACATTAAGGCTGATGCAGGACTTGCAACGTTTCTTTTGAATTGGTAAGAAAACCTTGGCTGAGTTTTGTTTCAGTAAACAGTTTTGGTGGTAGAGTAAACCAAGTTACAACGGCGTTAATTTAACGACAGATGCATGGATCTCGACGATGTCCCGCTTAGATTGACGCAGCCCTGATTTGACCTTCAAAACTGCAGCTTCCAGAAGAAAAAACGCAGAAAGACGGTTCAGAAACAATGTGTTTTATAAATGAGCAAGAAAAAAAAGAGAAAATGTAACTGAATAAAATTACAGCATTTTGACTTTTTGGTTGCAAATTCTATATTTTAATTCTCAGATTTTGGGTTTTCTGTTATCAAATCTTAGGTTTTGATTCATAATATATTTGCATTACATATATTTTAACTTATTCACTTTGCATAGCTATACTGCCCCCATCTTTATTGGAGTGTGTATTTCATTTTTGGCTTCACATTACACATAGGTCCTTCAATGCATACAGACCATATTGTGGTTGGTTTGTCTTATATCGACTCTCTCAGTCTCTAGACTGGTCTCAAAACCTGGTCTCCATCCATCATCCAATACCCCATGCCTCTGGGTAAAAATCAGGGGTACACCTGGACAGCTCGGCGGTCCATCACAAGTCCACCAATCAACAAACAACCGCACTCACTATCATGTGAATTCGTCTAATTGCTGTGAATTTGACTTATAAAGTTTTGATTCTATGACTTCAGTCCCAAAAACTGAATTCTGAACCTAACAGTATTCAAACAAGCTGTTAAAACATAATCTGAAACATGAAATCAAGGGTCTTTTAGAGGGAACATGCTGGGAAAACATATATTTTCTGGGCTTGAGGAAATACATCTCAGTGTTTAACCCTGTGGCTCAGAAGTGAGCTGCACAAAGGTTTGAAACCAAAAGGGACACAGTTTGCAGAACAAAGAGGTGGAGTCTTGTGTATGACTCTGCCCCCATGGCCACCTGCTATAATTACAGGTGCAAAGACATGGTAGTAGCTGTTATGGTCCATTTACACGAAGCAAAAGCAGTGGCGTTTTCATGTGTTTTGGCCGTTCGTTTACACGAAAGCGGAGCTCAAAGTCACCAAAAACGATAATTTCTGAAAACTCCGGCCAAAGTGGAGATTTTCAAAAACTCTGTTTTCACGTTTGCTTGTAAACGGAGGGAAAAGGAGATTTAGGCTTCAGAACGTCACATTATGCAACAGAAACGTCACCAGCATCATTTGTGCGACCTGTGTTTACAATTAGTTTGGCCACCGTCAATATTATCTTGTATTTTACCTGTTTTATATTCTAAAGTCACACTTAAAAGTAACTCCACTTCTCTGTCACTCCAAACGAAAGACTCTCGTTCCGTCTTGGAAGTAACTGGCAGTCCAGGCTGATTTATGGTTCCGCGTTACACCAACGCAGAGTCTACGGTAGGGTACGCGGCAACGCGCACCGTATGTAGGCTACGCCGTCGATTTAACGCAGAACCATATTATTCAGGCTTCACACGTGTCATTTGTTGACATTTTTCTCCAGGATCCCGATTGGCTAGCATGACTTTACGCTTCTCGTTACACTGCCCCCTGTAGGTTTGGATGCTCATAGCACCTTAACAGCGTGTAAACGAGGATATTTTTCAAAACGTAGAGGGGGAAATATCCGTTTTTGTAAATACCTGGCTATGTGGAAACGTGGCCTAAAACAAGTCAACAACATTTTAATAAGATCCAGGAAACTGTGTCCATCTTTGAAAGAAGCAAGGCAGCTTCATAGATGGGAACCCAAATGCAGCCAAACTAGTGAGACATGATCAAGCAAGTTATGATAAATTACCAAGATTAAATAAAATATAAGTTTCCAGAGGATGAAGAACAAATTCAAAGGAACAAAATCTAAAGAGTTTTTGTTTCCGTGTCTGAGTATTACATCAAATCTCAACTCGACAGTCTTCAGACAGATGCTGTTGGTTTACCTGGTTTTGTCCGTTTCCATCCAAAAGTCCAAAAGATGGAAATGGAGGCCCACAATGCAGTGAAACAACTGTTTCATTAGGGGTCTTTAGCTTCCAGATCATGAACTGGTATTCTCTTGTAAGCATAGCTAACTCTCTAACATGTCATACTTGTGTGAGTATTTTCCCATGAGCAGCTGGGTAAAGGCGAACATGCCAGTCAAATTCTTCAGTCTCATTTCTTATTTATTGGGATCTGATGTTGCTCAAGCTAAATGTCACAGCAAAAGGCTGCCTTTTTTTCCTTTGCACACTGCATCATGTTTTGAAAATCACTATTAATGTTTTATTCTGTTTTCCCTTTGAGCAATGAAAGCAAGCTGTCCATTGAGAACAAAAATATGAGTTTATGCCTCATGATTGTGAAGCCATTCTTGATTTATTTGGGACATGTTTTCAGACTTTCCAGCGCCTCAGAAAAACTCCAAAGACAAAAAAAAAAGAAATGCACTGGCTGGTCAAAACAGGCACCCGGCATGTGTGCGGCTTCTCTGAAACACACACTTTTGTGTGGAGTGACCCTTTAAGACCTTCAGTGGGTCAAACAATGAACCCAACTTCTAATGGACTTGTTGGAAGTTTCTATCGGACACATTTGGCTACTGTGAGGATTTATGCGCATCAGCTTCCTTGTGACCTCCATCAAATGGCAAAGGCTCGCCCTGACGACGGTGGCATACGTTCATAGTCACACACCTCCCACTCTCCGAGGCGTGTTGAGCTTAACTGCTTTTCCAAACCCAGCAGCGGCAGCAGCTGAGGGGCGTTGTGAGGCGAGGGAGCCAATCTAACGACGGCAGCGCTCCATTACACGGTCAGTGAGGTGAGGTGGCGGCGTGATGGAAATAGCTGCCTCGTTTCTGTAGGTCACGGAGGACGCTAGCAGCACAGCAGCCCCGCTCATTTCCCCTCACTGTGTGTGTGTGTGTGTGTGTGTGTGTGTGTGTGTTTTACGGGGTTTACACAAAAACACCCCCTGATTCATCTCATTTCCTCCGCGCTCGTCCGAAAGCATCCCGTTGGTTTACAGGCTAGATGAGGAACAGCGGATGAGTCTTTCAGGGGGAAACGGGGGCAAGGCACCTCTGTAGGCTGCAGGGCTGGAACTCACAAGCTCTGCAAATATGCAAATGAGCAGTCCCGCTCAGGGACTGTTAATTAAAGAGAAAATCAAGTCAAAACAAAGGAGCTAATAGCGAGATAGATGTGCACGCACATGCTATCACACATGCACAGCGAGTACCACTTGTGCTGCAAGGTTTAACGTGTCATCATCATCAAAAGATGTCACTTCAGTCATGTTTAAAAGGCTGTATCCCCCTCACTTAGTCTGACATCTGCTGCGCAAACAGAAACAAAACGAAAAAAGATCTTCTGAAAATGGTGGGCTTTATTATAGATAAATTAAACCTCAGAAAATCAGTCCGTGATGAACGGATCATCAGCAGGTGTTCAGACCTTGCTGGTCTGGAGTGTATACAGTGTTTAAAAATGGACAAAGCATCAGGTCACGTTGGCTACTGAAGACCAGTTTTGAAGCCCAGTTTTCTTCATACGAGGTGGAGCCAGATTGCTCAGTAAACTGACGGGAACACGCCCACCGCATGTCAATCAAAGCTTTGCTCCCAGCTCATTCAACCAAACCCCACCAAAATATCTGCAGAGCTGCCGGCAGACATTCCAACACGGTGAAGTCATGGTGAAGTCAGAAATGACCGCTGTGTTTAGCTGATGCTGGAGGTTTAGCTGATGCTGGAGTCATAAAAGCAGCTGGTCACTCCGCTCAGCACAATACCATGTCATTTATAGATGTTGGGGTCGCCCATATGCCCATGTGAACTCTGAACTTATAAATGTATATGAACATTTTGTGAATGTGTATATTCAACTTTGAAACTGCTCAGCTGAAAATCGGCTGTAATGTGCCTCCAAAAATGGCCGCCTTGCCATGAACTACAACCCCCAGCATGCCTTGCGCGGGGGGGGCGGCGCCTACAAGCGGCGTGCATCCAATCGCAACGAGGCACCGATGACGTCACCGCAGCGCGCGTAGGATCAAAACGCTGCGCTGCTCCTTCATCTTTCTCTTTTTCCTTCATTCAACTGGCGGGTCAGCACGTCTTTTTGGCTCCGGGCCGAAGGGACCACGACCTTCCCCCCCCCCAAAGGGGGGGATAAGAGGAGAGGCCTGCAGCGTGGTCCGGCCGGAGGATCAGCGAGGATCCGCGCGCCGCATCCCTCTCTCCTTTTTCCTCTCTCTTCCTACAACATCTCGTCCTGGAACAGCTGGATCTTTTTGGCTCCGGGCCAAAGATCCCATCTTTCTCTTCCCCCCGGGCTGGGGAGAGGCAGGAGGCCCGCACCGGACCGGGCCCCGCGGGGTCAGGCCGTTGAAGCCGCGGTCCCCGGGGAGGCTCCGGCTTCCACTAAACTCTGTCCTCTAAGTTTTACAGATCCGAGCTCACGACGCCCACGTGCTCCCGGCAACCAGATCGGGACACAGCTGCGACTGAGCGCTCCGACTGAAGCCCCCCCTCCCCGCTCCGAGCCCCCTGTCTGCTAACCGCGCAGAGATCGGGACGGACGGCCGGCGTCTCGCCCGGCCGTGAGCTCTCCAGGGGCCCGGACGGCCGCGCGTCGGCGACCGGCGAGCAGGGAAGCACGGCAGGAGAGACCGGTCCCCCGCCGCACCTAGGAATGCGTGTGAGCCTCCGTTTGGTCCGGAACCACGGCCCGACACGAGGCGGCCCCGCCGCTGTCTAATCCGTTTCAGGGGAAGGGACGGCCCAGTCGACAAAACCCGCAGGCACCCGATCCGGATCCCAGAGGAGACGTGAGGCCGTGAGCAGTGATCAGTAGGACTAAGAGTGTTCAGAACTGTGTGTGAAGTTGTGACCCCTGTTTATCAGTAACTTAAGAACGTTTTCAGAGCTAAATCTGTGTTCAGAGCTGAGATTACATTATCATCATGACTGTTGTCATTAATTTGTAGTCACCACTTTCTGCTAGTCATTCATGTTTTAAAGCGCTGTTTTCTGCCGTAGTCACGTTTAAAACACCGGGAGTAACATACGGTCTAGATCTGCACGTGGCTTAAAGAGGGTTCCGCCATCTTTAAATACCCCGGCTTCTTTAAACACCGCAGCCATGTTTTAAACCGTACATGTTCGTTGATACCATGTTTATTATTACATTTGATTCTTTTCTTTTCATTCCATGCATTTAACTTTCATTTCATTTTTATTGATTGTTGTTTTTCCAGTTAGTTAATGGTTTTATAATACTTAAGTTCTGCCATCGGGATTTATTCACATCTTCTTTGATACCCGTATATAAATAAATTCTGATTGATTTTTAATGAGTGGTTGTTGTTATTTCATGCAAGATTTGGTCACAAATAGATTTGTTTAAGCAGAACCAGTGCTCGGATATCACTCCTTCAATTGTTATTCTGTAAGTGATAGTAAGATTTGCTGTTATGCAGGATAATCCTAATCATATGAGACTGATTTTCTGCTGTTTAGTTATCATTTTTCCCCGGATTAAGGCCCTGGGGTGGTGCCCCTACGAGAATTATTATCATTTTGATCATTCAATTTGATAAATAGTCGACTTTATTAATTATTAATAATTCTTTAATAGAATTATCATTAGCCTTCGATAACTGATCAGCTTAGCTACCTGTGTGGCACAACATAGATGAGGAAGTGATATTGGCGAGCCATTGGTTGAGCCGACTACAAAACAATGTCACCCCCTCAGAGATGTCACGGATGTTAAATCAAATGATTGAGACCAAAGTACTAGGACATTTTAACATGGAGGTCAACGAAGATCGACTTGATGTTGGAGCCGGCCTCTATAATCAGTCAGTAAGATGGTGTGTGTTAAGACAATGCTAAAAAGAAAAGAAAAAAAGGGAACAACATCAGCACTCGGCTTAGAGAAACCACTGGTTCTTCAACTCTTTCTAAAAAGTAGTAGTTCAACATTCTACACTGGGAATAATAGTTCCCAGGAGTGGAATTTACCCCCTGGTCAGTTGTCAGAGAAATATCTTTAAAGTCCATAAAAGCATAATTATAAAGGATATTGAACAAGTACTATTTTTTTCAGAAAGGTTGGCCGAAAAAAGTGTAGGTCTAAAAGAACATGGATGCACAAATGAAGTTAACCAAAATCAGAGCTGGGTAGTAACGAGTTACATTTACTCTGTTACATTTACTTGAGTACGTTTTGGGAAATGTTGTACTTTGAGGAGTAGTTTTGAATCACTATACTTTTTACTTTTACTTGAGTAGATTTGTGAAGGAGAAACTGTTCCTCTTACTCCGCTACATTAGGCTACGTTGAGCTGTTACTTTTCTTTTATCCCTTTTATCCACGTAGGCGTCAATCTCATGACATCACTGGGTGATTCTTTGGGAAAAATGTTTTTTGCATGTTTTGTCACATTTACACAGACTCAAACACACACACACACACACACACACACACACACACACACACACACACACACACACACAGAGTTTCTATGAGTTCATGTTTGATAGTTCTGCCTGGTTAAAAAAGAAAAGTACAAAGGCTGGAAATTTTGTGCTACTTGTGCTTAATTTATTTTTTATTCTGGTATATTTTATTTATTTTATTATTTATTAAACTACTTGAATTTACTTTAATATTATTTTAACTTAAGCGATTTTTTATTTTAAATAAATCCTTTTATTTTAAATGAATCCTAACAAACCAGCAGACTTCTCGAACGATGTCCTCTAGACAAATGAGACCAAAGTGGAGTTGTTTGGTCCTAATGTCCAGCCCCATGTGTGGAGAAACCCAACATTTCCCCAAAAACACCTCATACCCGTGGTCAAGCACAGTTTTGGAGAGGTGATGATCTGGGATTGATTTGCAGTCTCAGGACGAGGACACCTCATGAAAGACTTTGGAATGTCCGAGTCAAGGACCTGACCTTAACCTAAATGAAATGTTGTGGTGGGACCTTCAGAGAGCTGGGCATAGCTACATGCCACAAAACCTCAGTAAATCTGAAGCAACGTTGTAAAGAAGAATGGACCAAAATTCTTTCAGAATTATGTAAAATGCCCATAAAGTAATCCAGGAAATGTCTACATTAAAGTATTACTTCTAAAGAAAGGACACACAAGCTACTGAACAGTGTAATTAGTCCTGGCCACAAAATATTTTACATTTTAGTTTCATTTTTTGTTAAATAAATAGTGAAACATAGTAAAAAACTATATGTTGTTTGACAGATGCTGCAATTGCAAAACGAATACCTACGAATATGGTCAGATGAGCTCTACTGAGCATCGCAAACAAGCAGCATTGCATCTTCATCAGCCTCAGCTAACAGACTGGAGACGGTGATAATCACTGGTCAAAAGCAGAGTGAGATACTGCTCACTGTCCCTGTTTAAACTGATGTCTCTTAGTAATAACTGAACACTTACATCCCTCAAGACAGGAAGCAGTGACTGTAGCTCAGCCATCTCGTAATTAAACAGGAGTGCTGTAGAAACACACTCAAGGTAATCAGCAGGCACTTGGAGCAGCTTCCCGTCCTTCAGCTGTGTGGACACACCAAATAAACCGAGGAAAGCCATTAAATTAAATCAACAAGTCCACAGGAAAGTTAAATTTGAAAGCCGTTGCATTAAAGATGGTCTCATTTTCATGCAGTGTGTCAACAGCAATTTAAGAAAGTCCATTTGTATAGTCAACAGAAGGTCAGCTTCTTCTAATCACTGCATGTTGGAGTTACGTCTGTTTATCAGCCAGAAGACTTTCAGTTCCAGCCGCCCGCTGCTTTACACTTTGAACTTCGTTGTAAATTTGTCCTCACTTTTTTATAAGATTATAAAAGACACATCATGGTCTTGGAAAATGTCTTGACTTTTTTAGCCTTGCCTTCAATTCACCCAGGCTTCAACGAGATTCTAGAGAGGATGTCCGTCATCTTCGCCATCTTGACAAAGAACCACTGGTCCCAGACGGATGCAGAAAAAATAGTCCACATATTTGTTACTTCAAGATTGGACTACTGCAATTCTATGTTAGTAGGGTGTCCTGAAATGAGTCTTAAAAGCCTGCAGCTGATCGGACTGCAACAAGACTTCAGATGAGGGTTAGCAGTGGGAGCATGTCTCTCCGATCATAGGTTTCTGATTAAGTATAGTATAGAATTTAAAATTCCTTTTACATCTAAAGCTATAAAGGGCAGAGCTCCATCTTTCCATCGTAGTTCCATGTCATCCCAACAGAAGACTGAGATGGAGGGCCTTCAGTCGTTAGACCTAAATGGTCCAATAGAAGACTGGGACGGAGGACCTTCAATCGTCAGACTCCTCAGATGGAACAAGTTGCCAATTTGGGTTCATGAGACCGATAACCTACAGATCTATTCTTATTTATTATCTTTTAAAAAAAAGTTCTTAGTTAGGGCTGACTCAGTTGACCCAGTGCCCCATCTGAAAAAAATATGTATAAATGTTACACTTAATGTTATGAGAAACATATAAATAAAACAAAATCCACAATTCAATTAGTTTAATTTCATTCCCACTAAGACAATAGCCCTTATCCTAACATTGCCCTTTGTTCAGAGGCGGGACCGTCATCTCTGGGCTCGGAGGCATCTGGGATGGGCCATCACACCTAAGAAACAGGTACTGTGAGATGAATCAGTACTCCAGGTGTTTTCTGAAGGAAACTGGTGCCATGGCCTCCAGACCAAAGAGGAAAAAGATCATCCAGAAGGTTATCAGCAACAAGTCCAGATGCCAAACTGTGATGGTTTGTTGTTTTATCGGTGTCCTTGTTAAAGTTTATTTCCAATTCTGCAAAGGTAGCGTCAATGCAGAAAAGCACACTGAGGGTGTTTTCACTCTGGAGCCATTTAGGTCAGCCTGCAGGAACTCATGAGGGCAGGTCAATTGGGTCAGCCTGAACACAACAATCAAACTCCAAAATAACAGAACTGAAACCTGTTCTGGAGACGTGGCCCCACTACAGCTATCAGTGGACTTTGATGCCATCCGTTTAGGGTGTGAAAGGGTGTACTCCACATGCTTGAGCTAAAAACGCTTCCATAGATGGCTGAGAAGTGCATTGACAAATATGGTAAAAGAATGCAATGCTAGCAGTAGCAGACATATGACTTCTAGCTGCAGCCGCGCTTCATTTTCAAACTGCACATTTTACCTGGGGTGACATAAACAAGCAATATTGTAAAATAGCTATGTAGCACGGCGAGTGCTACGGGGCCTGACCGACAGGATAGAGAGGACACGGAGTTTTGTGCTGAACCCTTTATTTAGCAGACACCGCCACACGTGCACAAGCACAGCATCACACAGATCACCAGCAGCAGCTTCTCAGTCTCCCCACGACCCCTTGCTGCTGTCCAGCCCCGCCTTATCATGGCTGGCAGGGTGGAGAGGTTGATGGGCCACACCTGTGACCCATCACCTGAGTGGCTGCCGCTCCTCCACCCTGCCACAGGCTAACTCTGTAAAAACATGTTTTTCTGAGCATACTTTTCAGCTATTCACTCAGGCTGGTTACCATGGAAACTGATATTTACCAATAACAGCACTGACTGTTGTTACGTGGCTTGTGCTGCAGACTTTGGGTTAAGAGCGAAAACAACACTTGGGAAAACGAACCAAACTAACTGAAAATGAAGTGATGTCATCTGGTGCAGCGAGGCGGCACGGGGAGCGAATATGACCCGGGACCAACGATGGCCTCCAGACCAACTTTTCCAGGGAACACCAATGTAAAACCACATTCTGCACACATTATTATTGTTTTCCATAACCATGTTTTTATGTGAAGTTATGATAACTAGTTAATGTTTAACCTCAATCTACCAACACTTTCACTTGGTGTACTTCAAGTACACCAAGCAGAAATCCGGCTGTTGTGCACTAAATGACTAGGAGCTGTACATGAATGATTTATATCAGTCACTTTGTGTTATCTGAGTTTTCACATCATTGGTTCGGTTCTACAATGAGGAAAAATACGGATGAAAAAACCTTTTGAAACAGATAGATTCCTCACGGAGAAATTTAAGTATGTCAGCACTTCTATTAAGAGTTAGTAAATGAGGACATAACTTGGATATTTCTAAGGGGAACTTTGACAAAGCTACCATTTCCTCAGGCTCTAATTGAAAATGTATTGTAGGTATGACTGAACCATTATTTGAAATGCAAATAAAGTCATTTAAATATAAAAAAAAAAGAAAAGTCTTTTAGAGCTTACTGCATGATCTTTGTACAAAACTGGTGGAAAAGATGGTATTTAATTACTGCTGGTGTCAGTCAGAGCTGTTCCCCCGCAGCTTCTCTTCTCTCCCACAGCCTTGGCAGGAGGCAGAAGGCCCTCCGAGGCCCTCAAAACCCAGTGGACCTGCAGGATTTATGCAACCCTCTGCTCGCAGTCTGAGGTTAATGGGGGCTAAGAGGAAGGAAACGAGCCGACTCTGGATTCCTTTTTACGGGCAATCAAACATGAGTCACGCTGCATGCTGGGATGAAGCTGTTACACAGCGCATTGTTGTCTGACTCAGGGAGGGAGGTGAGAACTGTGGGTTTTGTGAAGATGAGCTTTAAGGATTTGGTTTTGGCTGCTAGTCGATCATCAGCCGCTCCGTGGTGGCGGTCCTCTGTTTTCACAGATGGATTCATTCCCGCTGCTTCGCTTCGGCTCTGTAAATTCTTCATATTTCGTCTCAGAGACAGCAACCCAGTGAGAGAAACACAACACCGCATCTGAACCCGGCTCAAACACCAACGGAAAAATCACAAACCATGTCTGACTTCCCAAATTCCCGTTCAGCATTCATTAGCAAAATAATAATCATGTACAGTCAGAACAGTCACCTTATAATAAATGTTGAACCTTTTTTGTGCATATATCCACGTGTGAATAATTATTCACTCCCATTCATTGAGGATTACCTCATAAGCAAGCCCTTAGTGAATTTCAGGATTTTCATATTAATAAGAAGTCCACATGTGCTCCGTAAAGAGGCTCTGATTGAAGAACTGAGGATTGAGGAGCCCCACAGTGAACAGATGAATGTGTGACATGAGAAAATAGTTCAAGCTATGGGAAAAAATCTTAGAAACAGGGAGGAGAAGATGCTTGATGTGTTTTACTCATGTGAAGATGGCAGAAATAACAATCTATTGCTGGGACATCATCAAATCAGATTATGTAAACCTTTAAGATGCTAAACTATAACAACACTGGATTCAGTTTATATGGATATGTCAGACTGTCCCATCAAATATGTTTAAAGTATTAAAAATGACCAAATAACTTATACATTACATACATATTTACTTATATGCATATCAAATCAAATCAAATCAATCTTTATTTGTTCATGCATGTATAAAATGCGACACAAAGTGCTTTCCATAAAAGGGGGGGCTCCACAGAGACTATCCCAACCACAGGGGGGTTCCTCCACAGAGACCATCCCAACCACAAGGGGGTTCCTCCACAGAGACTATCCCTCCACAGAGGGGTTCCTCCACAGATACTATCCCTCCACAGGGGGGTTCCTCCACAGAGACCATCCCAACCACAAGGGGGGTTCCTCCACAGAGACCATCCCAACCACAAAGGGGGTTCCTCCACAGAGACCATCCCAACCACAATGGGGGGTTCCTCCACAAAGACCATCCCAATCACAGGGGGGTTCCTCCACAGAGACCATCCCTCCACAGAGGGGTTCCTCCACAGAGACCATCCCAACCACAAGGGGGTTCCTCCACAAAGACCATCCCAATCACAGGGGGGTTCCTCCACAGAGACCATCCCAACCACAGGGGGGTTCCTCCACATAAACCATCCCAACCACAGGGGAGGTCCTCCACAGAGACCATCCCGACCACAGGGGGGGTTCCTCCACAGAGACCATCCCAACCACAGGGGGGTTCCTCCACAGAGACCATCCCAACCACAGGGGGTTCCTCCACAGAGACTATCCCAACCACAGGGGGGTTCTTCCACAGAGACCATCCCAACCACAGGGGGGTTCTTCCACAGAGACCATCCCTCCACAGGGGGTTCCTCCACAGAGACCATCCCAACCACAGGGGGGTTCCTCCACAGAGACCATCCCAACCACAGGGGGGTTCCTCCACAGAGACCATCCCAACCACAGGGGGGTTCCTCCAGAGACCATCCCAACCACAGGGGGGTTCCTCCACAGAGACCATCCCAACCACAGGGGGGTTCTTCCACAGAGACCATCCCAACCACAGGGGGGTTCCTCCACAGAGACCATCCCAACTACAGGGGGGTTCCTCCACAGAGACCATCCCAACCACGAGGGGGGTCTCCACAGAGACTATCCCAACCACGAGGGGGGTCTCCACAGAGACCATCCCAACCACAGGGGGGTTCATCCACAGAGACCATCCCAACCACGAGGGGGGTCTCCACAGAGACTATCCCAACCACGAGGGGGGTCTCCACAGAGACCATCCCGGCCCCAACCACAGCGGTAAAGCCGTGGTGCAGAGCTCCACAATCATCCAGGCCAGAACGACCCCCAGGACGACACCCCTGCAGGCCAGAGTCCACTCCCAGCATGGAGGCTCCCCATGAGGAAACACTGGAGCTAAAAGCTAAAGGAAGGCGGGATAAGATAGGCTATGAAGTTAAAATACACGCCAAAAGAGTTTAAAAGTATAACATAAAATCCTAAAAGTAAGTCTTGAAAGCAAGACATGTTAAAACAAGCATAAGAACAACTTAAAACCATAAAACCTGGGTTAAAACAAGAAAAGCTAGTTAAAACAAGGGTATACAAGAAAGACTAAAATGAATCAGCTAAAAGCCAAATTACAAAGGTCTGCTTTTAAAAACTATATATTACAATATATCAATATATTCAAATCTGCTTCAAATCTGCTCCTTTCCTTTAGTAATGTGATGTACTATTCCAAAACAGCAGTGAAGCCTTTACAACTCTGTAACAATGCCAGCCCTTCTTGCAAAACTTTGCAGTCTGGCATCAAATAGTTTTTTTGTCCCATTCGTCCAGAAACCACGTCCTTAAGTTTGCAACAGTACAGGGTTTTTTCATGGGGATTGCAGCAGAGGCAAATGCTGGATCAGGTCACCAGGCCCCCAGGCCCCCCTCAGGAACAGGCAGAGGTAAAGGACAGACCAGAATGGATCTTAAGAGACTGAACAACTTGGATCTGCTTGACCTCGGGTAAGTCCAGAACGGTGCGTACAAACTGTGCGTTGGTCCTCCCTTGTGTTGGCTACGACCTGATACGGAGGGATTTAGGTTGCGTGAATAGCATACCAAGGGATAATTAAATAATACGTTGAAAAGGAACCACTGTGTAGTAGCTTTTATATTCAATTCAATTCAATTCAATTTTATTTATATAGCGTCTAATACAACAGAGTTGTCTCTAGACGCTTTACAGAGACCCATACCCAGAACATGACCCCCGAGCAGTTATTACATAAACAATGACAGGTAAAAACTCCCCTAGTGGGAGAAAAACCTTAAGCCAAACAGTGGCAAGGAAAAACTCCCCTTTAGGAGGGAAGAAACCTTGAGCAGGACCAGGCTCATCAGGGGGGACCCTCCTGCCGAGGGCCAGACTGGTGGGTCAGGGACGGCAACAGCACAGCAGGCAGTTGGAAGCAGCAACGGGATGACCGGGGGTGGGGACCGCAGGCCAGCACACAGCTCCCGAAGCTCCGGCTATTTTTTTATATGCAGCAAAAAAAATAAATAGTTGGCTAACGAGAATGTGTTTTTGGTAAGTTTTGCAGGTCGTGCACCATAATGTGACTCACTCTGCAGACACACGTGTTATGTGCAAGAACTCGCAATGTCTTCATAGTTCTGACATATGTTACTGTAATTCCATCAATTCTGATTATTCCTTTAACAAAGCCTATTTTATTTTATGTTACTCTTTTTTTATGAAAGAACTCTGCTGTGTGGCACTTATGTGTCGTCGTAGGATTTCAGATATGGTCAGAAAATACAATCAGGCAGTTGTTGTTGTTTTAATAAATCTATGTTTTAAACCATGCACCTTAAAGAAGATAGCATCCAATTTTGTTGTACCTGTACAAATGACAATAAAGACATTTTATTCTATTTAGGTGTGTGACTGTGGTTGTGGCATCTCTCACATTGTGAGATGTGTGACAGGTGATTTGGACGTGATGACGGATTTTTCCACAATGCTTTGAAGACTCTTTTGTCTGAAACGGCCAAAAACCATGTGTTGCGTAGGAGCCTTCAAGGTGCGGATGTGGGGCAGTGACGCTCTGTGGCAGAGGTTTGGTAGTGGCTTGAGCCAGGGCTTTGGAGGCCACAGAAGTGACAAAGTCCTGGTTGGAGACCACGGTAGCAACAAAGTGCAGGACAAATCCAAATCCAGGAGGTGCTGGTGAGGTGGGCAGTGAGGACTTTGGCAGAGGCTTGAGAGTAGCCTGTGGCAGAGAAGACCTTGACATGGGTCTTGGCTGTGCCAGCAGTACTCATGGCTGCAGCACAGACCTGGGTGTTTATTGGCAGAGGGACTGGCGAAGACCTGGGCTGAGGCTTGATCTATAAGTTGCACCTTGGGAGGAACCAGCAGCTGTGGCAAAGAAGAACTGAGCTAAGTCACTGTCCTGGCTTTAGTCAAAGACTAAAAACACATCTTGACATTATGAGCAGTATGAAACCCCTTGTAGACATGGTGAAGAGCACTGTTAAACCCCAGGTGTAAAACCATCAGATGGGACCAAGGGAAGTCAAACCAGAACTTAACACAGAAAGAAGAAGTTTCAACATAACACTAAAACAATGACATAGACCCAGGACAAGGTTTCCACCTAGAAGACTCCGAGTCCAGTGATGTCGTCGTCACCTTTAGACTCATCTTCTCAACCTCTTTAGACTCATTCCCTTTACACACTAAAATTGCATCCTTGAATGGTTTAATGATCTTCTGTGCTGTAGAGAGAGAAATATACAAATTAATTCCAATCTTTCTTTGAGGAATATTTCAATTATTTTTCTATCACATTTGTTAACAAAGTAAATATCCTCTGCCCATCGGGTGATGATCTTGTATAAATTATTATCATGAACAGTCAATTTCACTGAGATTTTCCATTTGTGTTGCCTCTAGCAACGTCGTGCATCCGCCTGTATGCGTGTGCGTGTCTGGTGTGATGAAGATTTCATCAGCCAGCCTCGTTAAGGTAAAAAGGACCTTCAAACCTGATGTCAAGGAAAGATGCTGTTGCATACGACAAGCTTCATGCTTCATGAACAAGCATTTCTGGGTTTGGACATTAATAATACAGATAATTACTTGAATTTCATTTCTAATGTCATTTATTTCTGTTTTAAATCATTTGTTGGTTCACAAATGTTCTACTTTATTCAGGGTTGCAGGGAGGCTGGAGTCTATACCACGTTTATCTGCTGCTTTCATATATATCTAACCCACTCACAAGATCTGAACTGAACACATACAGGTCATGCCCTCCCCCACCCCCCCGCCTCTGCTGTGGTTCAGCTCAGTCCTAAACCCTCCCTTCCAAGGCTGGGATCCATTGCTTGTATCCACAGCAATTGTAGAAATGTATAAAAACTAACTGCTTAATAGATTCTGGGATTTTTTTTTAAACATTACATTGGGCATGTGGCAGGGTGAAGGAGCAGCCACTCAGTTGATTGGGCACACCTGTGCCCAATCGGCCTCTCCACCCTGCCTGCCTTCATAAGGAGCAGCTGCACACCAGCAAGGGGCTGCTGGAGGAAGCTGCTGAAGGTGACGGCACCTGTGTCTTGGGTGAAAGAAGAGAATAAAGAGTTCCTGCACAAAACCCTGTGTCCTCTGTCCTGTCGGTCGGCCCCAGTGGCAACGAGCTTGCTACACTGGCGCCCAACGTGGGGCCCGACAGGATGGAGGCGCTGGCACAGGTGCTGGCGGACATAGCAGCCCTGATCCAGAGCCAGGCGGAGTGGCAGGCCGCAGCGCTGGAGACGCTGGCAGCTCAGCAGCAGGCAGGGTGGGGTCGCCCGCCTACTCTGCTCGCGGAGGACAGGCCGTTCCTTCACCTACCCAGACGTGCGGCGAGTGGCGCTGGACTGTCCAGGGCGGTCCTCGGAGGACAACCCCTTCTCCTTCAGATGGCCTTAGGTGAGGCGAGCGATGCGGGACCGTCTGGGGCGGCCTTCGGCGGTTCTGGACGCGCCGGTTCCTGAGGCGGTCCTGGACGCGCCGGTTCCCTCGGCGGTCCTGGACGCGCCTGTTCCTTCGGCGGTCCTGGACACGCCGGTTTCTGAGGCGGTCCTGGACGCGCCGGTTCCTGAGGCGGTCCTGGACGCGCCGGTCCAGGAGACGGTCCTGGACGCGCCGGTTCCGGAGGCGGTCCTGGACGTGGAGGTCCAGGAGACGGTCCTGGACGCGCCGGTTCCGGAGGCGGTCCTGGAGGCGCCGGTTCAGGAGGCGGTCCTGGGCGCGCCGGTTCCTGAGGCGGTCCTGGACGCGCTGGTCCAGGAGACGGTCCTGGACGCGCCGGTTCAGGAGGTGGTCCTGGACGCGCCGGTTCAGGAGGTGGTCCTGGGCGCGCCGGTTCCGGAGGTGGTCCTGGACGTGGAGGTCGCGGAGGCGGAGGTCACGGAGGCGGAGACGACGGTCGCCAGGGCGGTCATGGACGCGGCAGTTCTGGAGGTGGACCAGCTGCTCGAGCAGGGCTGCGTCGGGGAGGGGGTGGTCCTGGGCGCACCCCGGCCAGGGCCGTGGATGCCGTCTGGCCCAAGGCCACCCTGGGCCCAGTCCCGAGAACGGCCCTCTCGGTGGTTGGCCCAACGTCGAGGGCGACCTCCCGACCGGTCCTCTCCCGCTCCGAGGGGGGGGAAGGGGGGGGAGTTGGCTAGGCCGGATGGTCCCCGGCCTGAGTTAGGCGATAAGGGTGTGTGGCAGGGTGGAGGAGCAGCCACTCAGTTGATTGGGCACACCTGTGCCCAATCGGCCTCTCCACCCTGCCTGCCTTCATAAGGAGCAGCTGCACACCAGCAAGGGGCTGCTGGAGGAAGCTGCTGAAGGTGACGGCACGTGTGTCTTGGGTGAAAGAAGAGAATAAAGAGTTCCTGCACTAAACCCTGTGTCCTCTGTCCTGTCGGTCGGCCCCTATGGCAACGAGCTTGCTACAGGGCATTACCGAGAACATGTGTTAATAAGAATAAATCGGGGGGAAAAAAATTCAAAATTCAGATTAACCTACAAAATGGAACCTAAAGACGTGGACATACGTGTTTGTTTCCTCCCTTTAAAGGAAGGAATGCCAACAATGGTCACTAAAATAGTTTCAAACTGACACAACTGATAACACAGAATTTACTGAACACTGACTAAGGAAACTCAGACACTGCTTTTGATTTTATGGTTCAGAAGAATCATTAAAAAAAGAAAATAAACAAACTAATAAAACTGGTCTGGACAGAAATGATTCACCCTCAACTTAATATTTCGCAGTCACATTATTTCAGTCCAAAAATAAACGTCCACCTCAGCAAATATTGATGATATTACCAGTCAATCACTTGTATTTACAGTGCATTACAATAAAATAAATATACAAATAAAACCAGTAACTATACTAAATGCATGCAGGTGATGGAAATATTGGAAATTTCCAGATGTTGAAATGTTTGTCCCTTTGCAACCCAGATTCAGATTTTTCATCAAAAATTCCATCACCTTACTCGTTGAGTTGCTTGGCTAATTTAGTGCTTTTGATTTCCTGGCATGTTTGTACTTGTTGAAATACTAAATCTACTTGTGTACCAAACTATAAATATCAGAGCTGGGTGGTGTGAGTTTGTTTTATTTTATATAAAACATTACACGCTTGATCTAATACTGAACGTAGGGATGCTAATATTAGGGTCAGGAATTGAAAGATGACAGAGTTTGACTCCAACAAATGCCTCATTCACAAGCTGATGAAAATCTGTGTTTTAAAGGAAATCAATTGAAGCATCTTCGCTATGATTATAAGCAGAAACACACAATTATCTGATTTCTCTCAAGGTTACAGGTACTCAGAATAATCACTGTGAGAAAACAGACTTTTAGTCTCAGAGTCTGAAACAGCAGCAGATCTGTAAAAACACAAAGTGATACCAGGTGATAATTTTACTGCCTGCACACACTTGCTGGATATTTTAACCATCTTAGGTTATGGATGAACTCTGTAAGCCAGCGTTCTTCAACCCTGCTCCCCAGGAACCATCGTCCTGCATGTGTTGGATGTTACTCTGCTCTAACACACCTGGCTCAGGTTAGTGGACTGTAGACAGACTTGTTTAGACCTCCATGACAAGCTAACAGTGTTCCCATCCTGTGTGTTTGAGCATGGAAACATCTAAACAGGCAGGGCCGACGAACACTACTCTAAGCATCAAGCATCCACTCCCGATTTATGCGGGAGTCTCCCGATTTTCAACCATTTCTCCCGCCCTGCTCCCGATTTGTAATTTCTCCCGCTTATCTCCCGATTTTAAAGTGAAATGAGTCAATGGTGTTTAATGTGTCGTGGTACCTGGCAACCTGGCAACCCAACCCAAAAGCACCTGCCCTACGTGCCTTGCGTGCCATACGTCACTGCCTACGTCCAAGCTACGTAGACGCCCCATCGAGCGCTGAGCCGTACGTCAACGCCGCCGCCATATTGGATGTGGCAAGACTACACTGTAAACTAATACAAGTAAATTGACTTATTTTCATAAAGCGCCTTTTTACAAAGAAATGTACGTTTTACGTCTCATTTATTCATTCACACACGCACTAATATACTTGGAAACAGTTAGGCACCAAATATAATGTATTTAATTTTCTCAGATGGCAAAAATAAGAACTTTATTGATCCCACATAGGAGTAATTCATGTTATATCAGCTGTAGAGAACAAGGTAGTGCCGAAAAACAATATATATCCCCCCCTCAAAAAAATAAGAAAAATAGAGAAACATATTTTCTCATCAGCAAAACATATTTTACATAAACATATTTAAAATTTTTCAAGTTACAAAATAACATATTTGAAGCATCTTTCAGATTTTTTCAGTTATTTTATTGTCTGGAAAATGGTTCAAATATGTTATTTTGTTATTTGAAAATTAGAAAATTTGTTTTGTTTGAGAAAATGCTTTGAAAGAAATCTGAGGGAAGAGTTGGTGGAGTATCAAGTCATAGCAAGCAAGGATCTCCCACAGGAAGAGAGAGTTGACAGGTTGTGGGGCCTTCTAGGGAAAGATAAGATAAGATATAAGATAAGATAAGATATTCCTTTATTAGTCCCACAGCGGGGAAACTCGCAGTGTACAGCAGCAAAGGGGATAGTGCAAAACAAGAGGCATCAATAGAAATAATAAAGAGGAGAGCTTTACAAATCCGGCATCACTGATGAAGGCAAAGCTCTGCATCCCTCACAGCAATGCAAGCTCAGAGAGGTCATTCAGCATGGTGGAAAAGATCCTCACAGGAAACACAATGAGTATGGATAATTCTACTCTTTGCACACTCCTTTCTTGCAAGACAAACCATACCAGCCCTGGCCACAAGTATGTACCCTCCAAGAAAGTGATTGAAGCTGCAAAGTCTGCCACCTACAATTACAACAGGTCCTTTGGTGACAAAGGGAACCTGGAAAATTGAAGTCCTGGACACACACACGCCAACACACACACCACCACCACCTCAGTGCGTGATTCAGTATGTGTGTGGTTAAGAAGATGACATTATTGACAGCATTGTTTTTTGTTATTATTGTATGTACAATTGTATATTGTATTTTATTGTTATTAATATTAAACATATTTGGCTCCAAGAAGGCTGTAGAGTCATTTTGGGAGGTACATTTTAGCACATTTCATTGTAGCTATGGATTTAAAGCTCATTAAAAGTTGTAATGTTTATATCAGGGCGGGGATGTTGTGAGTGGAGCATTCCAACCACTACCCCAGAAAATCCCCCTCTTTTTCACAGCCCAATGTTGGCAGGTATGGGAGCCTATCATTCAAACCTGCAACTTTGTAACAGATACTGATTTACTGACATTTTGGGCAAATTCAGTTAAAGGGAACCCTGTCTATTAAGACATGTAGGTCTTAAAAGATAAATGTTGGTATCAATTATAACAATGTGATATAAAAAACCTTTTTGATATCTTCGTTTTTATAAAATTTGAAAATATAATTTAACTCGTAGGTCGCCATTGTTGTTTACACCGCAATGCATTCTGGGTAGTGATGTCACACGGTTGCACCTGCTGGCCCCCGTACACTGTTTTGACTGTTCAATGAGATAATCCAGAGGATAAACATGTCATCTGTTCAGCCATTTCAATTTGAACCCGAGCACAAGGTCAAGGAGGAAGACAACACTGAAAACATATCTCAAAACGAGCCAAATGAAGACCAAAAAAGACGGGATGAGGCGAGAGTGGGAAAAAAATCCCAGCAACTGCGTCTCAATGCAAACAGAGGAGGAGAGCGTTTGCTGTCAAGAGCTCGTGTTTTTGTCAACAGCTGTTCACTTTAAGCTATTGTGTGATAAAACGTATTCCAATATCAATAATTTTGGAGATTATTAGCATCCACCGCTGTCCTATGCTTTATAAATCATTAGAACAGTGGCGCCGCCAGGATTCAATTTCCTAATAGACACAGAAACAGTCCGTCCACTGCTCTATTTCAGAGTCTCACCCGGCCTGAATATTCCACTATCCATTAGGGAGAGGATAGGTTGGTTGGCTATTCAGTGTTCAATAAGTATTTCAAAGATCTTTTTTCCTCAAACAAAACTTTGCAGTGACAAATTGGATAAAGTGCGCACGGCGCATGGTGACATTATTATGCGCACCAGAAACACAGATGCAAACATAAACAACAATGGTGACCTACGAGTTAAATTATGTTTTCAAATTTTATAAAAACGAAGACATCAAAAAGGTTTTTTATATCACATTGTTATAATTGATACCAACATTTATCTTTTAAGACCTACATGTCTTAATAGACAGGGTTCCCTTTAAAGTTTGATTAATATGTTTAGGGCCTGAGAGAGGGACGTCTGGGCTTCCCTGTTTAGGTCACTGTCCCATGACCCAACCTCAGAGAAGCGGAACAAAATGGATGAATGAATAATGTGTTTTTTTACCAAAGTGTTTCGCTTTTTCAGAAGTTATTCATACTTTTTTTCAACCTTTTTTAATTTTGTCAAAAGTATGATTAAACTTGCAGACCAAAAGTTTGGAAACACTTGCCCATTTGTTTGAATGAGAAGGTGTGTCCAAACTTTTATATTTATTTATTTTTTTTAACATTTTCATGAATACCTTCAGCATCAGAGCATCAACCTCTGGAGCTCTTTAGGTTCACAGTTATGGATCAGATGAAGACAAACAGAAGATCATCTATAACAGAACGTTCCAGTAGTTCAATGATGCATCAAATAAAACTCAATCAATAATCCATATTTGAAATGTGATCCTGGCCTCATCCTCAGGGAGCAGCCACAGGTCCTCAACACTTACTAGACCTCGTTAGCGTTCACTTGTAACAATTAAATCAACAGAAATGTTTTCTTCTTTGGGTCTAGAGCTCACCATCAAGTTGGTGACTTCTTTATTTATATGAATGCAAATCGTTATTCTTCTTATTTAACCTTTAACTACCAGCAAGAGCAAACCTGAACGATTTGAATATCAAAATTCTCAGTTTCTTCTGGATTCAATACTTTCTAAATTTGTAAATATTTTGGTTTTTACAATATTTAAAAATGTTTTCCTTATTCAAATAACTCTTGCATTTTTAAATCCTCTTAAAACGTTGCGCTCTGACAACTAACTACTTCAGCAGAGCTCCAGCGAGAGCAGCCGTTACAGGTTTAACCAAGAACAAGTACTCTGATTCAGATTTCAAATATCTTCTGCCATTTTCATAAAATCAAGGTTTAACTTCTATGAATTGTTTTGCTATTCTCTCAGCTGGAATGACCAGGTCTCGGAATGGAGGTCACATGACATGGTCCAGATTTAAACTGACATTAAACATTAAAGTCAGCTTCCAGGTCTTCTCCTAATCTACTTTTCCTCTGTTTCCTACTCTTATTTTCCTCTTTGGTACCCTCTCTTCATCTCTGTATTCTGCTCTTTAATATGCAGGAAAGCAAACCAATCATGCTCTTTGCTCAAGGACGCCTCGGCTGTCCTCTGAGAGGGAGGAGGGGATCGGGGTCCTCTCTAACCTTCAAACATTTATCAAACAAATGTGAACATTTAGCTTGAGAGTCTGGGAGATGTCTCTGCAATTAAACTCTTCAGCTTCTGATTCGTCTGACTGACTCCTCCTTGTCTCTGGTCTCAATCAGAGCAACAAGCTGCAGTGGGCCGAGAGAGAATGACGACAGCGTTGCTCACCTGCAGAGAGCGTCCGAGCGGCAGGTGCGTCGCAGCTCCAGGCAGTTGGGCTTGTGCCTCTCCTGGTGGGAGCAGGACGGGACGATGGTGCGGCGGCGGCGCTCGGCGCACGCCTGGTCCGGGCACGAGCAGAACAGCAACGGGTAGCTGAGCTCCCACGAAACACGCTCGAAGAACTGCCGCAGGGCCTGAAACACACAGGGGAGGTGGGATATGTGCATGTTTCATTCACAGCCGTCTCTGCAGCGCAGTAATTACGGGAAGCAACAACGTGATGCTCGTCAAATGCAGTTGAACTGATCAGTGTGAGCACATCTGTGGAAGCAGACGTTTGGAGAGACTGACAGTGGAAAACATCTGGATGTCTGTTAACACAATGCCAAGGAGAAAAGACATCAGCAATGATTTTACCAAAGTTACAGGATTTTAAACCCTCAAAATCAGTTAAAAATCTCGGCGTGATTTTTGACTCTGAGCTCAATTTTATTCCACATATTAAAAACATAACAAAGATAGGTTTTTACCATCTTAAGAACAGCCAGAGTTGCCCGTTTCTCTCTCAGGCTAGTACTGAGGTGCTAATGCATGCTTTTATCTCATGTCGTTTATTATTATTGTATTATTGTACATTATTATTATTAATAATACATTATTATTGTATTATTATTGTGATTATTGTAACGCCCTGCTCTCTGGTCTTCCCAAAAATAACATGTACAGCCAACAATTATTACAGAATTCAGCCGCACGCGTGCTGACGAGGACCAGAGGGCGGGAGCACATTACACCTGTTTTAAAATCGCTGCATTGCCTCCCTGTGCGCTTCAGGATCGATTTTAAGGTTCTTTTACTAGTTTTTAAGTGTCTTAAATTCAATTTTTTCAATTCAATTTTAATTATATAGCGTCTAATACAACAAAAGTTGTCTCTAGACGCTTTCCAGGGACCCATACCCAGAACATGACCCCCGAGCAGTTATTACATAAACAATGGCAGGTAAAAACTCCCCTAGTGGGAAAAAAACCTTAAGCCAAACGGTGGCAAGGAAAAACTCCCCTTTAGGAGGGAAGACCTTGAGCAGGACCAGGCCCATAAGGGGGGACCCTCCTGCCGAGGGCCAGACTGGGGGGTCAGGGACGGCAGCAGCACAGCAGGCAGGTGGAAGCAGCAGCGGGATGACCAGGGGTGGGGACCGCAGGCCAGCATGCAGCTCCCGAAGCTCCGGCCCTTAGACTTAAGACTTAATGGTCTTGGGCCTTCTTATTTGTCTGCATTACTTTTACCGTATCGACCCTCGCGGACCCTGAGGTCCTCCGGCCGATACCGGTACTGGTATCGGTATCGGGGCCGATACTGCCCTCATATACTCGTACTCGTAAAAACCGATACTTGTAGTTACTGGTTAGCGCCACTAAGGGGAGATGTTGAGCCGACCCGTGGCTCCCCAGGTCAGTCTACAGCCTGGCTGAGCAGCAGCAGCGGAACTGCTGCTCTGTGTCTGTAGCCAGCTGTTCCATGTTTCAGTAAATTCTATCTTTCTTAATTATACAAACTGGACGGTTGAGTATTACCCTTACTCACAGGGAACTTTATTAAACACTCCACGTAACTCACAGTACAACATAAACAATCCCATTGTTACATTCCGGTTAGCCGCGTTAGCCGCGTTAGCCGCGTTAGCCGGTTATCCGTGCCGACAGCCTGCAGTCTGTCTTGCCTCTGTCGTCGTCCCTTATTTTGAAATATGTCCACACTGCTGACATCCTATCCTGCTTACATTAATTGTCTCTATCTTGCCTGAAACGGCACTGCCAGTCTCACCCACGGTTATCACTCTATAACCAGGCTGTAACAATGGGATTGTTTATGTTCTACTTCTTCTTCTGTTTTATTGGTGGATCGCAACCAACTTTAAGGTGCATACCGCCACCTACTGTACAAGAGTGTGTATAATCATTTCATTTAGCCTGTTTTTTTAAATTCTAGCTGATTGTTTATGTTGTTTCACACGGACGGCTTCAGGTGAAGCACCGCACATGCTCAGTTGATGTACCTGCGATGAGACTAAAGCGCGGAGGAAAGCCCCGCTGGCTGAGTTTTGTTTAAAATTTCTGTTGCAAATAAAACCTTCCTCTTCCAATTCATTGCATTTTTCATTGCATTTTTAGCCTAGTTATTTTTGTGGTAGAAGTATTGGATCGGTACTCGGTATCGGCGAGTACACAAATTAAAATACTCGTACTCGTACTCGGTGTGAAAAAATGGTATCGGGACATCCCTACTGCGTACCTAACCGCCCCTGGATTTCTGGGACAAGCCGACAGTGGAGGAGATTTTAGAGATTCAGGACACTGTTTTATGGCAGAACTGTGAACAAATCATGTCCCTGAGATGAAGAGCAGCATACAGGACTCATGGTGATGTTGAGCTTTTGATTCCCCCCAAATGCTGTAAGAAGGTGTCATTGGAGGAACTAACCAGTATTCTATTGAACACAATAATCTGATGTTATTTACCAATAAAAGGACCAAAATTCCTCCAAAACCACATGAGAGACTCATCATCCAGACACACAACATTTCTATGTTTTGGCTTAGTTTTTCTTTCAGTAAATAAAGTCACAGTCTAATGTGCTTACACGTATATATAAATGAAAAATAGGCAAGATCAGTAAATGGTTCTTATCATTAGCCTCTTACAAGGTTAACACAAATAATGCAGCGATAGTGAAGAGTTCACTGAGTCAACATGATCTCAGTCGAGTCATTTCAGACCTCGAACCGGCCGAGGCAGGTGTCCAAACTCGCTGACTCTGGTTCTGATGGCTTTGTTTCAGTTAATTTGTCCTGTTAATTACAGTTTTTTTCTTTCCACTGTCCCCTTGTGCCTGACCGAGATGGGGGATTATCAATGGCAACCGTCTTGCCTCCACCTTGAGGCTCATGTGGAACTGAAATTAGCTGCAGTTCCTCGATTGCTAGAGGCTGGCTCCAAAGGTGAGTCCATCTCTGTGCGCGCACTCTGTCCTCCGTTCAGTGAGCTCTTCAGCCGTATACTCCGGCTCAAAACGGTAAGGACGTCCATTATATTCAAAGTCGTCGTCCACAACCTCCGAATTTGACAAATATTCAGACATGTTTCAAATAACTAACAGTAAACTAACAGTAGTGAACTCCAGCTGTACAGGGAGCTGCGTCTGCGATGCGCGCACAGAGATGACGTCATGAGTTCAGAGGTCTTGTTTACAAAGGGATTTATTTGTTACACAGACAACCCCAGATGAAGACATCAGGTCCTGGAAGCAGATCTAGTGATTCATAAAAGAAATGAAGAGTTTCGCGGCAATCATGTGTTATTTAGACGCTGCATCGTCTGTGTCCCGCTGTGCCCTATGCGCTACCGTTATATGGAGAAGCGGCTCGCAAAAAACTCCTAATATCTTCCGAAGGACTCCAAATGACACCAAACACCTCTGGGTGAGTATACAACCATAAAAAATGCCAGAAATAAGGTCCAGGTTGTAAAAAAACGAACTTTCCCTTTAAAGGGGACCTATTATGAAAAACAGGTTTTTTCTTGCTTTAACATATATAAAGTGGTCTCCCCTCAGCCTGCCAACTCAGAGAAGGAAGAAAAGCAACCAAATTCTGCAGTGTCTGTACAGCCGCCCGGATGAGCCGTCCAGTGTGATGTGGATCTACGAGCCAATAAGATTCTGCTCCCGTCATTATGTAACGACAGAAGCGATTTAAATCGGTTGGCCTCCAATGGGTGAAACCACGCCCACAACTAACTCTGGCCGGAACAACAACAACAACTCCGCCGGCCGGCGCTTCCGCCATTTTTTAAAACGGTGTATCATGATGGCGTCTGTTCGAGCTAGACATGCGAATTGCTCTGTTGTTGGTTGTAGCGATGCTTTGTGCCCTCCCCTGCTACGCATCATTCAAGCAGCCAATCAGCACAGTGGCTCAATATCATAGCCTCCCCACCCACTCAGAATCCCGCATAGATAATGAGGTTAGAGAATGGGAAGATAAAGACATGGCTCAGAGGCTGAATTTCTAATTTATTTAGCAAAAAATATCAAAAGCGTATTTTTAAGACATTCTAGGCTTGTTCAAAATAGGTATTACATGCGATAATAGGTCCCCTTTAAGTCAACATGTTGAATGGTATATCCCGCTGTAAACATCTGAGGGCACTTCTGCAGATATTTCAGTGGGACTTAGCTGAAGGAGCTGGGATTGAAGCTAACTTTAATTGAAATGTGGTGGGTGTGTTCCCGTTGGCTTCTTGAGCAACATGGCTGCACCTCGTACAAATAAAAATGGGCTTCAAAACTGCTCTTCAGAAACCAACGGGTCCCATGACCTCATGCTTCGTCCACTGTCTTATACAGTTTTTATACAGGTTTACACCGAAGTTGATATTTTCTTCTTCTGAGGACCTGAGCGTCACAATTGAACATAGGCAGTTTGAAGCTGTTTGCAGTTTGACATGACACTCAGAGATCATCTCTGTACTGACCTTCTGACACCTCTTCCTGCTGCAAGGCTCCTGGTTGGCTGCAGAGGACTGTGGGGGCGTGGCCTTGCGACAGATGGTGTTGTAGTTAGACCGTAGGCGTTTACACGTCTCGTTGAGGTTGCAAGCCTTCGCTGCATCCAGACAGGGGTTACAGGGTTTCCCCACCTCGGAGCAGGGGCTCATCTTGGACAAAGATGAGTCTGAAAGGAAAGAACATGGAGGATTGAAGTTTTTCAACAAACACAAACATGCTTGAGGACGGTTTGACTGGGGCTATTTTTACATTATTAAACATTTTCAGAGAGGTGGTTTTGCCTGCTGCTGAATAGTTTGTAATCACTAAACTCATGATCAGTGTGCATTTGTGTGACTTCAGCTCTGTTTGTGCTCTTGTTGGCCACAAGTTTTGATTGTTGCTTTGCAAGGGCGCAATTTCCACTGGGAAGAGGGGGGACATGTCCCCCCCACTTTTCAAAATCATGTTTTTGTCCCCACCACTTTTTACAGTTTAAAATCTAACGGTAGGCTCAGCCTGTAATTGCAAATCATCAAGACACCCTGTGCGAAGGCGATGCGAAAACGGCACGGCCTCCCCGCTCCCCCTCCTCCCTCCTTTCTCCCCTCAGTGCTGCTCAAGGCTGATTTATGGTTCTGCGTTAAATCGACGCAGAGCATACGGTTACGCGGCGACGCGCACCGTACAGTGCGCGTCGCCGCGTAACCTACGGCGTAACCCTACGGCGTAACCCTACGGCGTAGGTTCTGCGTCGATTTAACGCAGAACCATAAATCAGCCTTCATAGACAGACAGCCAGGACGCGGCGCAGAAATGAAGAGGAGCCGGCAGCTCAGTTTAAAATCCATTTTTGCAGCGGTACAAAAAAGCAGCAGCACTG